>NC_135502.1:5595404-5804443 GCF_052857255.1 Amblyomma americanum | reverse complement strand
CTTTCCCCTTCCCTTACGGCGCGGTTCAGGTGTCCAACGATATATGAGACAGATACTGCACCATTTCCTTTCCCCAAAAACAATTATTATTAGCTTCGCGTTTTAAGACACCCTGACCTAGCTTCAAAGAGTAGGGCACTGCCTGTTGATTTATCATAGGACGCTTCCTTCCTGACCGCGGCGGCAGCGTTCTTATGCAGGAAAAACGCTAATGCGCCCGTGTGCTGTGCGATGCCAGTGCACGTTAAAGATCCCCAGGTGGTCGAAATTATTCCGGAGCCCTCCACTACGGCACCTCTTTCTTCTTTCACTCCCTCCTTTATCCCTTCCCTTACGGCGCGGCTTAGGTGTCCAACGATATATGAGACAGATACTGCGCCATTTTTTTCCCCGAAAACCAATTATTATTATTATTTTTATATGCCCTTTCTAGTACCGATATAGTTCTGCACTATGCTTCCTTTGTATTTAATTAATCCAATTTTTACCTTCCGCGTTTCTAACCTGTCGTTTAATGCTCTTCCTTTCTCCGCCCCTCGTGTCCCTGCATACTTCCTGGTTAGTATCCTAGTTCTTTCCCGCCATTGTGAGTCAACGGTCTTTCTGATTTTGGTTTTATCGGATTTTACGTCCCAAATCGACTCAGGCTATGTGAGGGACGCCGTAGTGAAGGGCTCCGGAAATTTCGACCACCCGGGTGTCTTTAACGTGCTGTTATGCCAAGACAACCAGCCCGGATTCCAAATCTACAACGTGCAAAATTTCTCCTGCGAACGCCCTTGGACAAGCCCGGTGCTGCGGCGCAAGCAACAGTGCTCTAACGCTCCCTTGACAAGCTAAGATGCTGTGCCGCTTGACAGCGGCGCCTTATGGAGAAGCATTGGCGAGAGACATGCCCAAACTTGCAGCAAATTGCTAGACAGCCAGGCGCCGGTTCCCCTTTCCCCATGGAAGTCACCGCGCGCGGAAAACTTAAAGCGGGTGGCCAGCGCGGTCGCTGGTTGGACCTCTCGATAAGCCGTCAGGTGCTGGCTTTGTATTGGACCATTTCAGTGACAACCGTTTCTCGGGCTTTATAAGCCCCAATGCTGCCGCCTGGAGAGCACCTCCGATCAACCGGCCACCGATCCGCCAACCCCCGATATACAGATGAGCCCGACCCACCGTGAGCCGAGTGCCGCTCACGAGGGGAGTGAGATGTGTGACGCGTTGGAGCCTCGCCGGGACGTCGCCGTGCGAGAACAGTGCGTTTGCTGTTAGCTCTCGGCCCCCGAGCCGATCTTGTCCTGTATAATGACCTGTACATAGTGTATATAATCCCTTTTGTTATCTCACCGACACCTGACTTGGAGTCTTCGCTACCGACTTGAGAACTGGCAACGCTCTGTCACAAAACTGGTCGCGAGCGCAACGGGACCACTTCAAAGTCACAACATTGCTGGCAGCGGTGGGATCCCAAATCACAACAGTGCATTGACGTCGCACAGTACACGGACCTCTAGAATTTTGCCTCCATCGAAATTTGACCGCCGCAACCGGAATCGAACCCGCGTATTTCGGGTCAGCAGCCGAGCGCCGTAACACCTGAGCTACCGCGGCATCTCAACACTATTTCTGTATAAGTATTTAAATACATTAGCTGCCCACCTGTTATCGCCCAATTTTCTCAGGCGTTCTTCATATAGTATTCTACTCTGATGTTCCCGTGCTTCGAACGATGCCCAACTCATATCCCTCTGTACTGCCTCATTTGTCGTTTAGCCGTGGGCACCTAGTCCTAATCTCCACTAGCTCTCTGATTTACTTCTAATCTCGACAGATATTCTGCCCTTAAGCACAGAACCGCATTCTCGAAAGCAAGCCCCGGAACCATTATTGGTTTCCAAATACCCCTCAGTACTCCATATTTGTTGTGACGTAATAAAACGGCGACCACGACTGCATCTGTAAGATTGTCGCCCATCACATTTTGATCGGCAGCGCCACGCCGGTTAGCGAGGACGCAGTGCTGAAAAGATTGGTGATGGTCTAGCTCTGTTAGATCAGGATATACGAAGCGAAAGCGCGGAGATTTCTGCATCGGAAGAGTGCATTCATTAGATGCGCATTTATTCATAGTTAAAGCTTGAGCCGTCGTGGCGGAGAGGTAGCGTCTCCGCCTCAAACGCCAAATGCCCTGTTTCGATTCCGAGCCTCGGCACGGGTTTTCAAGCGAAAGCTTTACTGGTCGCAGGTTGAGCAGTTTCGCGTGATTCCTGGAGAGCCGTGCTGCGCATGCGCGAGGAGCAGTGACGGCAAACGGCGCATTTCACTTTCTCGATTCCTAGTCACAACTGCGCATGCGCCACTAGTAGCACCGAGCCACATGTGTTCCGCCGCTGCGCAGCACCGCGTCTTTCCTCAAAATGCAACTTTCAATTTTCAGTTTTCTCTTTCTTCTTTCCCTCCCTTCTTTATCCCTTCCTTTACGGCGTGGTTCGGGTCTCCACAGAGATATGTGAGACGGTTACTGTTTAGCGCGCTCGCCGCGTCATCTGGCATGACGTCACACCGCGCGGCTCGCCGCCGCCGCCGCTTGGTATGACGTCAAACCGAGTTCCTCGTCGTTTAGCTCGCCTCCTCGCTTCGCCAGCTCCGTCGCATGCCTGATAACATGCCGGAGGATTGCAAAGAAAAGCTCGCGTGCGCCTCAACTTCAGTTGTGTCGTTTTTAATGCGACAACAACATAGCTATACAACCAGAATAACCTGGACTTGCAATCAAGATTAACGAAGGCTAACCATACTATGCCTTAGCTTTCGCTACGTATATCCTGGCATAGCCGAGCTAAGCCACTACCAATTTTCTCTCTCTCTCGCTCCCTATAGTCACTACTGAGCATGCGCCACTAGTAGCACCGAGCCACAGGTGTTCCGCCACTGCGCAGCGCCGCGCCTTTCCTCAAAATCCAACTTTAAATTGTCAGTTTTCTCTTTCCTCTTTCCCTCCCTAGCTTATCCCTTCCTTTACGCGCTGTTCTGGTGTCCACCGAGATATGTGAGACAGTTACTGTGCCATTTCCTTTCCTCAAAACCCAAACAAAACAAGTGAGCCGACGGCGTTCATAGAGATCATTGGCGTTGACAACTGTGCAAAGACCGTTCATTTTCACGAAAGAAAAGGCGCACAACCGGCTCCGTGGGTCAGTGGAAACCTCAATCTCCCTTTCGCTTTGTATATCCTGGATTAGCTTGGCTAATCAACATTACTTTTTTTTTATTCAGTGAGTATGCGGGGGCTCTCAGTGGCTGCCATAGATGCCGCCACCGAATACGTTGGTTAGCGGTTAAGCGCAGGCTCTGTTAAGGCGCGTTTATACTCCGGCGTAAGGCGCGCGCGCACGCTGCACGGCGACGTCACGTCGGCCAAAGCGAGACCCTCTATGCTCCAACTGCGCTTGACCGCCGACGCGTTTGGCGGCTTCGGCGCACTCTGACCGTACTGGCGGAGACTTGGAGCATGTCTATTTCGCGCCGAGTGCACCAGCCGCCGCCGGCCCGGCCAGACCGGTTCGGCTCTGCGGCGAGGCGCGCGTTGTGACGTCATGTGCCTCCTCGGAGCACCACCACGGCGAAATTGCAAGTTCGCGGCCAGTAAAGCTTTCGCTTTAAAAGCTCCTAAAATTGCCACACATTTTTCACCTACGATGAAAGAGATGCTGTTGTCTTGTGCGAATTTGAATCTCAGGTGATTAAAAAATAGCGGTTCCTTGAACGATGTCAGATGTGCAGTTCTTTAGCTGACAGACGGTAGTATGCGGGTCAGAGTTATCAATTATGTTGTTCGAATTCTTATTAGAGAGATGAAGGCTTATGGAAGGACCGTTCTATAATTTCCGCTTCTTTCTTTCCTTTTGTCATGCCCATAAAAAGTGACTATGTGTAGGCTCAGTGTTCTTTTCCAGCCATACGTACACTGGGTGATTATGCCTACAAAAACGGATGCAGCTACAGTTACGCAGAACAAGCCATAATAGTCAAGCTATATGATACACTAGGCTGTGAAGAATTCTGAACATATTTGATTTATCTGGGGCAGAAATCTGTATTGAAAGTTGTAGTGAAGAACTGTGTCTCACAGGAAGGAGTCCGCTTTATTTCGTGCCATATTGGTAACGTTTGTAGTGGCATTTCAAGTTTGTGTCGCATAATTACGAATAAAACAAGGTATGTCCGAACAACGGACGTACTCCCTATGCCAAAAGTAACCGAGCCAAAAGTAACCGAGCAACAATATAATAGAGCCATTATGGCAGCTCTAAAAACCGAACGGCGTCACAACGTGAGGACAAAGGCTCACCTTAGTTTACGCAGATTCAGTCGTTAAGGGCTGCCATAGGTTCTTCACTACGCATTCAAGAAACAAACCACCTGTGTCCGGTAACTTTTGGCAACGACTATACTTGGCATGGGAGCAGGCAAACTTTCACAATAACAACAACAAAAAAAACACACATGGCATTTGTGTTTGTCTGATGTCATATCAGTGCAAAAGAAAAGATGTCAGCCGTCGGAAATCTGTGCCTTCTCTTCGCTAGTCCAAGCGTTGACGTCTGTTGATGTCTATGGCCGTTAAGCCTCGAGCGCACCTTTTTAAATAAATTAATCTCTCGGTGTCGATGTCCCACAGGGAATTGCAGGTGAGTTAAATAACGTGGAATTTACATGCGAAGATTGTTCTAGCTCGGCTCCGAACAAATTGAGACTGAACGACTGTTTTATGTGCAGAGTATCTGTAATAAGGTAAGGGCCTCGTACACGCGGAATGAATTAATAAGATATTATTCAGTATTCACTTTTGACATGCGATGCCATGTCAAGAGAATGGTGCGTGCGGAAAAATGGCGTACGCATAGAGGATTTGCATGACAAGTTTGGGCGCGAAATCCATCCATTGTTTTCTCAGGCTTAGTCTCTCCGGTTTCAAACGCATAGTGTGTCGGGTTGAGTTGTGTTTGGATCTCGAGGGGTGGTTACCTTTAGTACTCGTTGCATTTACTGCTGTTATGTCACTCGTGGCCTGTATTTCGAACCACTCAGCGTGGCACGTTGCAATGACGTAATGACGATTTTCTCTCGGCCAACTTTATGAGCACAAACGCGCACACGCAAGCACCACACACAAACATACACGCTTGAGCTCACTCATTTTGCCCTGAGACGGCGTACAGATGGCAAGGCACGCATTTGAACACGCATTCTGGTGCACTTTCTGACGAACTAATGTGCCTTAGGTTTTGTTAACGACACGAATCGGTCCAACAACATTCTGTAAGGGAAAGCGCAGAAACAGTCTATCCAGGAGCGTGACGCGTCAGCGGATCGAACCTCTCATTCACTTCAGCTAGTAGTGCGCCAGAGGAGCGGCTCGAGGAAATGACGAACGCATGCATTACTCCGGCCGGATCGCTGGGATCAACGTAACACAACGTATGCCTTTTCCCCAGGCGCACTTATTTTCTCGTTGCCTGAACTTTTTATCCGCTGACCAAAAAAGGCTTTCCTGGAGGTGTTGCTCGCCCGAGTACGCACAAGTTGCGACACGGAGCCAGCGCCCGGGGCGCAGAAGAAACGTTTTTCGTGCACTGGTGATCCCGCCATCCGCTCTGCGCTGCGGCGAGTGAGCCGAGCGACTGGGACGGCGCCCGGGCATGCCAAGGATGCCCGCCTTTCTCGCCTGCTCTGCGAAAGTAAAAGCGCTCCGGGGCTGCGGAATGCGCGCCGTTCCCGGCGGTCGCAGCGCTCGCGCGGCGAGCCCAGCCGGGAACGCTTGCCGCAGGAATGCCTTACACTCGGTGCGCTCCATCAGGAAACGCTTCTTCCTCCAGCATCAGTACTGTGGCGCTTTATTCTCGGCCGCCCAACCACCTTCCTTCCCTCTCCCACCACTGCCGTCCTGGTCTTTGCATTTCGTGCTTTCTTCTATTTCAGTTCAGGCCTCACACGAGCTTACTTTTTGTTACTGCATGATATAAAATAATGAAGGTTAAAAGGAAAAAGAACCGCTTTCTCAAATTGGGGCCCTTCCTGTACTGTTTTTTTTATTTATTACGAGGAGGACGGCGGCTGCGTTTTATCTTGCCATGCGTCGTGTCTGGCGGGGCCAACTGCCGCAAACTTATAAAAAAACATACGCCCGTTGTTCTTATTTCGTCAGCAGGCGATCTCTTAAACCCGCCTTATTTTGCTGGGGTCACAAACGTCTCGTGTCTCTTTTCTTTAGTTCACAGTGCGAAAGTGGAAGCGTTTTTCTTCATCACTAAAGGCATGCGACGGCTTAGCTGCGCCGCCAGACGGTCTAGACGTCTGGGGCATCCTCCGCGTGCATGCAAGAAATAATATAGAAGAGCAAGAAAGAAAAGTGCGTAGGAGCTCTTTGCTGGCATGCCTATAACCTCGCTGGAAATGTCAGGACTCTGTTTCGAAGGTATTGATTACAAAAATCCACCTTTGTGTCTCAAGTATCCAGAGGGAGTGGAAAGCACGCGCATGTAAGTCTTTGGGGTTGCTGGTAATGGCTTGTGACGTTTTTTTCAATGAGCTCAAAAGAATGATTTTCTACTCGAATTAGCCAGTTACAAGGAATTCAATTACTGCTGAAAATCTTGCCGTTCTCATCAGCGCCGGTGCCTGAACCCTCAGTGGAATACCTAGACTAAAATGTGAATGTGAATTGGTCCTGAGTACCATCTCGTTACTAGATGGACATCTCAACCGTGCCATGGTGGAAGGGATGAAGATAGGAATCAAGGAAGAAAAAGAGAGCCCTACGGCGAGGCTCCGGACAAATTTCAACCAGCTGGGGATCTTTAACATGCACTGGCATCGCAAAGCACACGGGTGTCTTTTTACGTCTCGCCTTCCTCGACATGTGGCCGCCGCGGCCGGGTTTGAACCCGGGTACTCAGGCTTAGTACCTGAGTGCAGTAATCACTGTGCCACAGCGGTGGGTATGCAGTAAAAAGTTGCTAATCAGATAACTAAAGGTGCAGTAGCTGTCTCACTTCACGGTGGACTTCTCGACCGCGCCGTGAGGGAAGGGGCAGGGGGGCGTGAAAGAGAAAAAAAGAGTTAAGGCGCGCTCACACTGGCGGGAAGCTTCCCGCGCCGGCACAGCGTCAACGTCGACGCTGCCTCGCAGCTCCTCGGAATGACGCTCACACTACGCGCGTTTTCTCGCTGCGGTTGTCTTGGAATGTGGAGAGAGGAGGCGCTGAGGGAGGACCCGAACGAGCAGAAAGAGAAAGGGGATAGTCACGTGACACTAGAGAAGACTGGAAAGCGCACCCTGCTAGCTCCCCTCCCGTCGCCCTGGCAAAGCAGCCGCCGAGTGCCCCGGCCGGCCGGGGCGGCCGGCCGGACGCGCGCAGCCTCCGCCGAAGGGGTCACTGAGCTGGGACCGACGTCACGGTTCACGGTCGGCGCCCATTGGCTGTCCTTAATCACCGGCACGGGAAAAATAGGTACCGAACCCATCGCTCCGCGGGACGGGAGAGCAGGCTGTCCGCGGGAGAAAAACCGGCTTGGGCGGGAAGCGGCACGCGGGAAACGCCCGGCGTTGCGCGTTTTCCCGCTAATGTGAGCGCCCCTTAAGGTGCCGTATTGGAGGCTACCGCTCCCGGGGCCTTTGCGATATCAGTGCGCGTTAAAGATTCCCAGGTGGTAGAAATTATTCCGGAGCCCTCCACAGCGGCACTTCTTTCTTCCTTTCTTCTCTTAGTGCCTTCATTATCCCTTCCTTTACGGCGCGATTCTGGTGTCCACCGAGACGTGAGACAGATACTGTACCATTCCTTTTCTGAAAAATCAATATTCAATTCTGGGGATCTTTAACGTGCACTGACATAAATAGTAGTTTTTGAGCAAGTAACCAGTGTTTATGTCAGTGGTTTCTGAGCAAATGAAGCCACCACGGGGGCTCAGTGGTTAGGGCGCTCGGCTATTGATCCGTAGTTCCCGGGTTCGAACCCGACTGCGGCGGCTGCGTTTCGATGGGGGCGAAACGCTAAGGCGTCCGTGTGCTGTGCGATGTCAGTGTGCGCTAAAGATTCCCAGGTGGTCGAAATTATTCCGGAGCCCTCCACTATGGCACCACTTTCTTCCTTTCTTCTTTCACTCCCTCCTTTATCCATTCCCTTACGGCGCAGTTGAAGTGTCAGCCGATATGTGAGACAGATACCGTGCCATTTCCTTTCCCCAAAAACCAATTTTCATTTCATTTCAAAAGAAATGGCGCAGTAACTGTATCATTTCTCGGTTGGCACCTCAACCGCACCGTGAGGGAAGGGAGGATGGTGGGAGTAACAAAAGAGAAAGAGAGCAATAGGTGCCGTAGTGGAGGGTTCCGGAGGTAGAAGGAGAAGTAACATTTATTGCCACCAGTCAAAACCGCACTGCAGAAGTCTTTCTCCGGCAGGGTGTCTACCCGTCGGTCGGGATCCTGAAGGTCACAGCAGCAGACAGAGCTTGACTGATGATTTCACTTTGCACTTTGCTCCTGGGCCTGCGTAGTGAGGCCTCCCAGGTTTCTATCATGTCTGTACCGTCATACAATGCTTCGCAGGACCACACCTTGTGTACTCTATGTGCTACCTTGTTGCAAAAACAACGTTGCAGCTTGAAAGCCTCCAGGTGTAACTTAAAAAAAGAGATCCCGGTTACGAAACACCGCTGCCTGCAATTTCCTCCACATAACTTCCTCATTTTTACTGAACGTGGGGGCACCGCCAGGATTTCACTATCATGGGAGATTTTTTATTCCGCTTGTTTTAACGACTGAATTGCCCATAAATATCTCCATCAGATTTTTAAACGTTAACTTCACCTTTCATGCTAATCGCGTTTGCTGGGCGCACTAGCCGCTAAGCACCAGCCGCTAAGCAACAAACCTATGTTGCCGTTCACCTCGACACACTGCAAACTGGTGAAAAGAGCCATCGTCAATCTGTGTTTACAAAATGCTGTGCGAAAATTGTGTACGCACATGATCAGTGAAAATTTTCAACTGGAGTCAAAGCAATGCACAAGCAAGATGCTCAAGCAAGATAAATTTTGGTCGGCTCTGACGATTGTATGAGTGCTTTCGCACTAATATGCCTAACCCTTAATAAGACATTTCGTTCTTTGAAAATTGTTTTTTGAGGAAAGGAAAGGGCGCAGTAATTCATTGAAGCAGGGGAAGAAGTTGGGCATATAGGTAGTGGTTCATCTTGATTGACAGCGCAGAAAAAGACGAGACAATTGAAGGAACACTCGACGGGCGGTTGCTAACAACTAATACGTTTATTCACAACGCTCGGAGTAAATTAATAATAATAATAATTGGTTTTGGGGGGGAAAGAAAATGGCGCAGTATCTGTCTCATATATCGTTAGACACCTCAACCGCGCCGTAAGGGATGGGTAAAGGAGGGAGTGAAAGAAGAAAGGAAGAGAGAGGTGCCGTAGTGGAGGGCTCCGGAATAATTTCGACCACCTGGGGATCTTTAACGTGCACTGACATCGCACGGTACACGGGCGCCTTAGCGTTTTTCCTCCATAAAAACGCAGCCGCCGCGGTCGGGTTAATAATAATAATAATTGGTTTTGGGGGAAAGGAAATGGTGCAGTATCTGTCTCATATATTGTTGGACGCCTGAACCACACCGTAAGGGAAGGGATAAAGGAGGGAGTGAAAGAAGAAAGGAAGAAGAGGTGTTGTAGTGGAGGGCTCCGGAATAATTTCGACCACCTGGGGATCTTTAACGTGCACTGACATCGCACAGCACACGGGCGCCTTAGCGTTTTTCCTCCATAAAAACGCAGCCGCCGCGGTCGGGTTCGAACCCGGGAACTCCGGATCAGTAGTCGAGCGCCCTAACCACTGAGCCACCGCGGCGGGGAACGGTCGGGTTCGAAGGAGTAAATTCGAGGTAAGAAAAACAAGACAAAGAAACTGAGGATCAAAATCAGATAAAAGATTAACTGTGACACTCTAGAAAAGAAATTTATTTCTCCGTCAGCGCAAAGGATGGCTCACTGATACAGTGATCTGTCTTGGCAATGTTGTATGCTTCAGCAGTCTCCCGAGTTTTTTATGCGTTGCATATTGCAATCACTCAGTTCAGCCCTTGGGCGCGGCCGGGCAGCCACCATTGACCTTTAGCGCAACCACGTGACGTGAGTCACGACAGCCGGAGGAAAAGCTGGGCCCCAACTCGCGCGGTCGCGCGCGGCTGCAGCCACCACCTGACTCCCGCTCCTCCAGCTAGGGGCGCTGCGCCGGCGCGTGACGTCACGGAGGAAAAGCTGGGCCCCAACTCGCGCGGTCGCGCGCGGCCGCAGCCACCACCTGACTCCCGCTCCTCCCGCTAGGGGCGCTGCGCCGGCGCGTGACGTCACGGATGAAAAGCTGGGCCCCATCTGGCGCGGTCGCGCGCGGCCGCAGCCACCACCTGACTCCCGCTCCTCCCGCTAGGGGTGCTGCGCTATGATTGACGTCATGGCATATGTATAAAAGAGCTGCGCTCCTTCGCCGGGACAGTCTTATTATACCCCTGTCACACGGGCATTTCGAGGGCCCTCGAACCGATAGTCTATCGACTCAAAGGCGATCGAGCGCTGAAGACCGCGCAATATGCAACGCATTCTTGGCTTAACCAAGCTAAGCCTGGCCATTTTTTATCGCGATTGGCAAAGAGTAATGATGTTTGGTCCAGAAGGGCTTCAGAAGTTTTATCAGGTTTCTTTTGTTTACGCACATGACACCTGAACCGCGCCGCAAGGGACGGGAGGAAGGTGGGAGTGAAAGAAAATCCACCGCCGCGGCGGGGATCGAGCCCGCGTCTTTCGGGTCAACAGCCGAGTGCCGTAACCACTGAGCCACCGTGGTGGCTTTCGTTCTTTCCTTTCCCTTTTCTGTGACTTTAAACAGTGAACCGAAGAAAACAACAGGACGCATGCCTCCTCCTGATTTTTTGCATGCACGTTTCTTATTTGATTATGCTTGATTGTTACGAGCTCATTCCCTTCAACTGCTCACATAGTAGTTCATGCAGTCTCCTACTACGTGCTTCATTTCTCTGCGCCCTGGTTGTTTTCCTGTCTGTTTATTTCGACATTACGCGTTGCCAGTGAACGCTCTTGCCAACACGGGAACTGCCCGATGTTTGAAAGTAAGAACGAGAGAAGTGCTTGTGGACTCCGGCGAAAAAAAAAAGTGCAAAACAGAAACAAATTCCGCTCGGACCAGCGCTTTGAACTTCGGGCGCTCGCTTGCACGTTTTGCTTAGACGCCGCTGTCGGGAGAAAGGGTCGAAGTTGCGAAGCGAGGCGCATTCCCGGCGGGCGTCGATGGACGTTTGTGCCCGGTTTACTTTGCACCGCGAGCCTTCGCGTTTGATCCCGAGGCGTGCGTTCCTATACTCGAGTGCTCCCACGTACGTTGCTGCTTTGCGGCGCTGCTGCTCCGCGTCTCACCGAAACTGTGCAGTACTGTGGAGGCTGCGCGGCGCGCTAAGGGGCTCGCTTTTATGCATAAGCAGAACGTAGGGTAGCCTCAAGCTTCAGCATATTCTCCAGTTAAAAAACATCACTTGATGCGTCTGTCCCAAACTGCACCTTCGGAGCGTCTTCTGTTCGTGGGGCTTAGTGAATGTGTCATAGGAGTGTGCATTGCGTACGCTATAGCAGTTGTGATTCATGCTACTTTTAGCTTCTCCAGTGCTGCGCGCTAGTAGGAAAGAACGTAGCTTTTCCTTCACTTTCGCCTTCCTTATGAAACTGCCTTGCGTATTTCTCCGCACGCACATGCTCTCTCTCTCGGCCATCTCTGCGGTGCTATGCGAGGCACGCATCCTGCATTCGTGATTCCGCATTGCTCGATACGCACGTTACACGCCTCGTGTTACGGTTTCGAGAGCGAGTAGCTTACTTCTCGTTTCTTGACGCCTCCTTGAATTTTCTTTTCGAGTCGACAACTGCGCGAGCCCCCGTGTTCTTGGCACTGCGCTCCGATTGAATTTGTCTTCAAGAAGTCCGAAAAATGAGCTTCAGAGATGGAGAGTTCCTCTTCTCTCGCACATTCCGCTTGAACGGAGAATCATTCTTTCACTGCGACTGCCGCGAGGCTGAATGCGGCGGCGCCTTCAGACTTACCCTCACGTTTTTATTGTGACAGTCTTGATCTCAGTGCCAGAACAGGATATAAAATTGGTCCTTTTTTTTCGGCACCGCTCTGGATGATGTACTCGCCGACCATTTTTTGGTGACTTGGCGCAGCTTAACTAGATTAAATATCAAGCATGACCGCCCACCTATGCGCTCCAAAATGTACAGAACTTTTCTTCGCGCTGTAGAAAAATTTTAACGCCTTTTTCATATGATCACTGAAATAAACTATAACGCCACAATATTAAGTGAAGTGCTAATCTTGCCGATATGCATTATTGAGTCATTGCTTCTTGCTAATTTCTCGGCTTTTAAAATAGGCAAACAAGCATTTGCTCACGTACACTTGCAGTATTTTTTTATTTTTGAAGCTATAACTTAAAAGTCGCGTGAAAAGATCGGTTCTTTGCTGCATTTGTGCCTGTACGCACAAAGTGTCTCGGTAGATGAGAACATATCACTGGAAGTAGAAATAACGCGACGCGTATTTTTGTCATTTCGTTCGCCTGCGCGATTTTCCTGTGACGGGATCTACCCCCAACAGGAAGCAAATAGCTTAGAAGCATCCTTTGCCGCTGTTCTCCGGTGAATTGTGTTTGTGGTACGTCGAAGCAATATGCCCAGCTGCGTCGCTAACCAGTGGCCAGCCATCAGTTCCTATCACATCGTGGCCGTTGAGAGCAGACCAGACGGTGCGGAGTGGGCGCACTTGCGTGGGAGGCCATCATCCTGGTTATTCCACCTGGTACCCATCGAACAGAGGGGCGTTTCCGCTGGCTGCTCTAGACGATCGCTGGTAACCCGTGCCTGTGGCCCGTTCGCGTGAATAATGGATGACCGGGGCCGCACCTTGGCCCCGCTGCTCACTCGTCCCGGCCTCCGGATGTTCGCTTCCCTTCTTTGCGCGGCGAATTGGGTTACTCTGTCGCCGCATCGGGCTATGAGCTTTTGTATTTGCAGCTTACTGTATTCCGCCACGGTATGTACAGCCTTGTCTCGAAAGCTGAGGCAGGAACTTGTGGCACGATCGGAACAGGTGCCAACGCACCCGCGAGAGATGGATATTGAAAGAGCGGTGCAGGCAGTCTCAGGTTCTCTGTGGGCTAGCGAGCGAAGCGCACTTACCTCCTCCGATGCGCTTTTGCTTGGGAGTATCAGCAGGTGTGTGCGTGCGATTTTTGTAAGGAGTGCGCTTAACCCCTTACCTAGCGGTTTTTATATTCCCAGCAGAGCATTAATGATTCAGGCTCGCTTCATTGTTGTAACAACCTCCTGAGCATTATTTTGAAACGATTTAGTTACGTCCGGAGAATAGGAATTCTTCCAGTTCGCAAGGGCCACCATCCGCTACCCGCTTATTCTCCGTGTTTCAAATCCTGCTGCGGCGCTAACACCCGAACGGCTTCCGACTCCCAACTGCGTTTCAGCCTGCGCGTGAGCGATTAAAGCACGCCTGGCATAGCGCGACAAAGTCTTCAGCGCCGACGTCGTTATCGCTACTCGGCTAGGCGCCTCGCATCGTACTCATTAATCAGCCGTGGAGCAAGCAAGCGCGCGCAGACTCCACGACTGTATTCGAGGCCACCAGCATGTTAGTAGATCCTCTTAGCTACGGGAACGCGTCCTGAGCTGCGCGCCTGAAAAGGCGATAAGCCCTGCGCTCTCACGAAACCTGTGTGGGCTGCGCACTCGTGGCGTAACTTGGCGCGGAGGTTGTTAGCGCGCGCAGGATTGCATGAAACGCTGCCACGTACATCTGCGAGACCAGGATTGGCGAGTTGCGCAAATGTTTGCAGATTCATGCCGGCGTGATATGCCACCAGAGGTTTTATAAAGTGGAAACTTGTTCGCTAATCACCCACGCTTTAAGGCAAATCAAAAAGGAAAGCACCTATCAGCCTAAGCGTAAACAAATCTCCTCTGTGGTGTTGCCGTCCCAGTCACTGGCATCAGTTTCCGGTTTTCGCATTGGCTGCCTTTCCCGGTGGAACTGCTTAGTGCGAATGAAGGTTTCAAAGGCACACTCATGAATGATCATATGTTTGTTCCTGAGGAAGCTTCAAAAGAAAATGGTGCGCTTAAATTGGAAATTTGAAGAAGAGCGCATACCGCGGCGGCTGCGTTTTTATGGAGGAAAAACGCTAAGGCGCCCGTGTGCTGTGCGATGTCAGTGCACGTTAAAGATCCCCAGGTGGTCGAAATTATTCCGGAGCCCTCCACTACAGGACCTCATTCTTCCTTTCTTCTTTCACTCCCTCCTTTATCCCTTCCCTTACGGCGCGGTTCAGGTGTCCAACGATATATGAGACAGATAATGCGCCATTTCCTTTCCCCCCCAAACCAAACCAATTATTATTATTATTAAGAGCGCATAACTGCGTCATCTAGCTACCATTTC
Source organism: Amblyomma americanum (assembly GCF_052857255.1). Lineage (NCBI taxonomy): Eukaryota > Metazoa > Arthropoda > Arachnida > Ixodida > Ixodidae > Amblyomma > Amblyomma americanum. Next base: position 5,789,860 of record NC_135502.1, on the reverse strand, counting down.
CGCTGGGTGTTGTTTTCTTGGTTCGTGGCTTGAAAGGTGTTCATATACGTCCTGTATCATGCGTATATTTTTTTCCTCGCTAAAAACCGTCATTTCAGCAATGCAAGAAACTGAGCAGTCCTGCTAAAGTGTGGTTTGGTTTAATTTTAGGGGGTTTTACGTCCCAAAGTGACTCAGGCTATGAGGGACGCCGTAGTGAAAGGCTGCGAAAATTTCGACCACCTGGGGTTCTTTAACCTGCTCTGACGTCGCACAGTACACGACCCTCTAGAATTTCGCCTCCATCGAAATTCCACCGCCGCGGCCGCGATTGCACCTGCGTCTTTCGGGTCAGCAGCCGAGTGCCATAACCACTGAGCCACCGCGGCGGCTTGATAAAGTATACCTCGCTCTGTTTTTGTCTTCTTCCTTGATCTTTGCTCACCACTAAGCGCTTTTCTTTTTTTTTCTTCTTTTCCTCAACATCGCCAATATTCCACCGCTTCAGCTGCGGACCAGCGCAGAAGGAATCTCACACGAAGGAACCTGTTGTGATGCGCCCGGTCCAGTACAGCGGCTGGGTTCTTACAGCAACACACGGAAGGCAGTTGGGAAACGGCTGAGCGCAGGTTTAAGTGCCAACGCGCTAAAAAGAACAAGAGCAGATGGACAACTTTATCAACGCGCGAGGGCTGAAGTAAATGGTTTGAGGTTAGAATTCGGGGCGGTGTGCTGATTACCAAACACAAAAGTTATGGCTACCAAGAGCGGCCATAGCTGCTGGCTGTGTGCGGCATATAACGGGGCCTAGCTCTTCCAACAATGGGGTATATTGGTGGGGTTAGAGAAGGTTGCAATGGATTTAGCAGAGTTACTGGAGACCGAGTGGGCAAAGCCAACATGCTTGCAGATTTCCAAGACAGGCGCCGCATACCTAACAACCGGGTGGAACTCACAGTGGGCTATGCAGAGTCGTAAAAGTTACAAGGAAGGGAACTAGTTTTCGTTTGTCAATGTAAGCGAACTCGCGGTACACAGGGTATGGGGGAGGGGAAGGTGAGGCGGTGGTAAAAGTGACGTAGATACCTCAGTCTGTGCTCTGTACTTGCGGGGTATCGCTCGTACGTTCTTTGAGTTGGAATCTTGCGGCCAGGAGAAATGCTTACTCGGGGACTTGCAGTTAGCAAGGGCTTCAATTCGTTGCAATCGGTGCACGACATTTATGTTCCTGCCAACCAGCGGATTTTATTTTTTCTTCGCAGCCAGTAACTTTCGTATCAATAAAAACACCCTGACTCTTGTGAAGACTCTTGTGGAGTTTTTTTTAAGTAGTTTTTCATCTGCCTCCTCCCATCATCATTGTCCCCGATCGTGACCTTCTTTTATCTCCTCTTCCCGTCCCCCAGAGCAGAGTAGCGGGCCAGATATTTAATTTTCAGGCCAACCTCTCTGCCTTTCTTATCAATAACCCCCCCCCCCCCCCTCCCTCTCTCTCTCTTGTGGAGTTGCCTGCTCATGGTGAAAGATAAGTGGTCTAAGTACGCCCTTCCACCAAGGGTGCTGTGCTTAAGACGTGCTATTTCGATTGCCGGGGCGTGTACTTCTTATTCTAGTCTCAGAAAAGCTCTATGCGCTTGCAATATGTCTTTTAAATACTGACCATTGTCAATAATCACCGTGCCTTCTCAAACTCCGTTTTTACCTTTAAGCCTCACTTGTAGTAACTGAAAGGTATGCTTGGAGATCTCACAGCTTTTGTCCGTTTTCACATCTGAAGTGAACAAAAATGCGCAAATCATTTGCTAAGCACAGCAAAACGAAACTACAATAAAACAGGAACTACATTGATCATTAGCTCGCGCATTCGGTGCGCTTCACCGTAAACGTTTGTGTAACACAGCGTTCTTTTAGTTATTGCTGGGAGCCACGCCGCCGCCGCTGCAAATAATTCGTGGAAGTCGGACTAATGTTACCGCATTCGAACCGATGCGTTCCGCACACGCTCCTCTAATTACTGTGGAACGTGGCGCACCAGAGGGCCATTAGGCACGTGGGCCGTCATCATGGGTTACACGTTCAAATTCCTGCTTCGCCTAAATTGGTGCTCCTGTTCTTTCTAGAGACTTTGTAATCAAACAATCGAGACGTCAGGCTTCTGTTTCCCTATTGATTTTTCGCCCCTTGCAACTGCAACGTTTTCGATCGCTTTCATACCTTCCAAAATCTTGTTAAACATTTTTATTTGTTTACTTTTTTCGTTAGAGGTTCCCAGTGGCATTTCACAGGCACACCTTTTTTCACGTTTGTTTTCTACCGTTCGGTTTATCCTCTCTTCCAATTCGTTGGTTTCCAAGTAAGAATGCCAGTTCTTGCACTCTCCACCTTTAGAATCAATGGCCTGCGCCCAAAACTGAATCGTTGAAGCCCTCCCATGAGTGCGAGTGCCTTGCTGGGCCCGACGAAGTCAAGCTGCCGGGACAGAGGGTAGGAAAGATGCAGAGAGAAAAATAAGGATCGTGCAGCGGAGCAGTGTCGCCCGGTGTCGCCCCTCCGGGTTGCGGCGTAGGCGCACCACAGTGCCTCGCCGATTTTGCTCTCTGGGCTTCTGTTTAAACAGAGCAAGTAGCGCAGCCGAATTCGCCCGGCGAGAGAGGCTGCGCGCGAATAATTAACGCCGAGGAGCCCCAGAATTCAGCGCTTTCGCCGTGTGCACACCAGCGCGCGCGAGGCTTGCGCACCGCGTCCCCGCAGCAGTTGTGCGCCTCCCTCCCCTCCGCCCTCTCTTGTCGCCGCATCGCTTGCTTTTGCTGAGTGTTGCTGCCCGAACGTGTCTGCCTCTGGCGCTGCTTATCTCTGTCCTGCACTTTCTACGCACGCTCTCGCTTGCTCGTCTTTTCGAAGCCGCGCACGTTGTGCTGCCGTTCCAATTTCTCTTGTTTCGCGCCGAGCTCGTCCGCATGGCGGCGCCCCCCGCAGTTACAGGGTGTTGCTGACTCTTTGGCAGTTGGCTGTACGCTCGGCTGCAGTGGTGTGGCTGGGAGCTCGCGTCCGGCTGCCGTTTCGCTTCGCCGAGCGTGGTCGCTCGCTCTGCGCTTGACGGTACGACCGTGTCTTTCCCGTTTTTTTTTCTTTTTGGGGGAAAGATTTCGAAACCGCCTCTTGCTGGGGCTGTCGTGCGCTCTGTATTCCCATTGCGAAGCGGAGTGTCGATGGCGAAGGGTGTAGTGTGGGCGAGGGAGTGGAAAGGACAACGTAGCGTCAAACCGCTCTCTCCCTACAACTCAAACCCGGCACGCGGTGCACGCTATGCTCTTAGCGCAACCTTTCTCGTCGGACGTAATGCGTGGCTTTTTCTCTCTTACTCTTGAGAATTTACTTTCTCAGAATTTCAATCTCTTTCGCCAAATCTGCGCACCATACAAACACGAACAAAGCAGTTGGATTTGCAATAATTGTCCTCAGGCGGGGTCCGACAGGCTTAACGATCCCTATTTCCTTCCCTTGGAAGCTTTCTGGCCTCGGTGGCTGGGTGGCATGTATCGTCCAGAGTGGCCCCGTGAGTCGGACGAAGAGCATTACCTTCGCAGAGCCAGCAATGGGGCTCGAAAGAGAAGAATGGAGCACCCTTGAGCTGTACCTTTGCTCTTAATTATGCTTGTCGCCTTAGTGAAAGCGTCCTCTCGGGCGCCCCACTTTTCGCCTTCGCTTCTCCGCCCAGACGCTCGTTTTCTTCCCGGCCTGGACATGTTTTTATACGCCAATATCTATAACTTGCTCACCATTTTCTGCATTTTGCGCGAGCACGAGGAACACAAAAGTTAGAAGGCTACAACAAAAGGCTAGATAAGTTAGCACGGTTTAAGCATTTGCGCTTTACACTTTTATTAAACAAACATTTTCAATGTTTGGGTGGTGTCATGACCGCAGCTGACCGCAAAACGTACGGCTCCAACATCGTATAATGTCATAGGGAATGATGTTTGATTCGCGATGGTACGGCTTGTGTAGCCGCCGCATACGTCACTAAACTCGGTGAACCTTTATATTCCACGCGTAATAATGACCGCCACTGTCAGGGAATGTGAAAACTACGTCATTTTTTGGAAGATTGGTGACTGCAGGGGAGACAAACTTTGTTTTCGCTCGCACTCAACACCCCAGTGTCCTGATTAAATTGTTAAATTAAAACTTTACTACTCCACTCCGTAGCTTCTTCGCCGTGTGCGCGAGTTTGACCTTGAACCGAGGAGAAACCGCGTGACAGCTATGTCGTCACTCAGCCGCAGCCGCCGAAACTGAGCGCTCGTCTTTGTTTCTATAGGCCGTCGGCTTTCTTTGTGTTCACTAGCGTTGGCGTTGATAACGTTCTATACTCCGATGATTTTGACGAAAGGGAGGGCGCATAACTGGCTTTTTGGGACAGCGGACGCCTCAGTGGCGCTTTGAGGTACTTGTCGGGGGTGAGAGGGAGGTGTGGGCTGCATGGGTTAGCGCTGACAACGTTGTGGCAGACACGTTGCACTGCAGCAGTGGGCCGCAGAGTTCAATGGGTGAGCAGTCTCTCGTGATCAATCATTAATTTAACAGCTACCTGCCAGGTGTAAGGGTGGGCGCGCTGCCAATACAGTATCCGGAACGCACTCCACGCTACAGACGCCAAGCCGCGTCTAGTTGCCCGATACATCAAAGCTGAGCAAGACTGAGCTTAGCCAAGCATAACTACGCATAACCTTCTGCTTTCGCTTTGTCTGCTTAGGTTTAGCCGTGTTAAACCTTTGCTTAATTTTTTTACTTTTCAAAGCGATTGACACTTCTGCTCAGACAAGCACTGGTGCATAGCAGCATACCCACCAAACATCGCTTTCCTAGGCGGAACTCAAACGTAGTCACACTTCATCGGGTCGACAGTTCTGTGTGTCTGTCACATCGGCAACTTAAGCCCGCCGTGTTTGCGACGCATCGTGCGACTGCAACAGACGGGCATGCTTACCTTGGTTTGGGTGCGGTGCCAGCACTGGAGTCCGCCACCGCTCTTCAGTTTCTCGCAAATTGAACCCACAGAGTGATAGTTAATAAAGCCATAAAAAAAGGAGTTTAGATTTAAACCCTCAGTATTTGATCATTCTCAGCTGGTCTCAGCTGGACGCAAGTTGTTTGTAGGGCTGACTGTACGTTGAAGCTCGGGTTAAAAAGCGTCGCCGTTGCCATTTGTGGTGGCTGCGGTGTAGTATGTCGTCGTCAAAAACTCTCCAACGTCAGCTAAAGTGCATCGTCGTCACTTCTTCATTCCGGATTAATCCGAAAATGCTGCAATGTTATATTTCGGCCCCTGTAGAGCGTGCACCGCGGCAAGTACACCATTAATGTAAGGTAAACAACCTTGCACTTTTATGCCCGTTTATTCTTTGTTACGAAACTGCTTAGTCTATTCTGACTCCGCTACTTGCAACACTGGCAAAACCCTAATGTTAGCAGTTACTCTTTGTACACATGTCTACGTCCTTTTGCTGTACTGCTGAATCCGTTCTCGCCCTGTCACTTTCAGCGGTTACTGGACATTTACCTCATCGGTTACACGGGCTCACGCTCTCTTTGCGCAGGCACAGATGTCTTACTTGCGCATGCTAAGCGAACCCGCTTAAACGCAGCGCTGGTGTTTCGCACCGCTGTGGAGCTTCTCTTGGCCACGTGCTTCTCAGTCGAGTGATCTGGCTTGCTACACTGGTGAAGCGGGAGTGCCTCGCGCAACTGGCATGGACAGCTGTATTTGTCCTCAACATTGGCGGCGCCAACAGCTGGTGACACTAAAGCAATTGGAAACACATTTCCTCGCCTTATTTACGGTCCGCAAGAACGCGCAGACCTTGTCGTTTGTTCGTTCTGTCTTTCTTTACTTACTTTGGGCGACCAATTTCGCTTTGATTACCTCCCTGGAACTGTGAATGACGCGAAAGCAGGGACCCGTGGCCAGAACTGGCGTGATGTTTCATCCTTTATTGATAATGGTGGCCGCCGACAGAAAAACGCGCTTCGTTCCACGTCGAGGGCGCTGCGGGGGGCATTTCGTGCCAGGCCAAACGCGGATTAACGATTCTTCTGGATGTTTCGCTGGCGCCCATTCCTCGTGGCTGGGCAGAGAATGATCTCCTGTCACAACCGAGAGGCGCCCAGAACGGTTAGTTCACTTTTCCGCAGCGGCAGATGACAGCTTCCCTCTCTGACTGTCACAGCTGCCGGACGGAGTAGAGGTGTTTTTTTTTTTGTTTCTTTGTTACGGGGCAATAGTGCCATTAGCGCTGTGGCCAAGTGTGTTTATGTACTTACGGAGCTTGTATGGCCTAAAAACTCTGTTGTTGCTTATGATGTCTGCATTTGCAGCCTTTGCAGGAGACTTCGACTGGCATTTAGGAAGTCCGCGAATAGAAATGCTGCACTTAATGAACACACGCCAAGATAGTCTTTGAGAGAAGTTCTAGATTCCTTGCGATGACATAATTCTCGGTTGATTACCACGCAGAAATACCATCGCAGCGTTGCGCAAACGCTGATATGTATCCAAAATTAATTTACCCTTGGTTAGATTTACAACGGTGTGCATTACTAAGGGATGAGAGCAGTGAAGTTTGAATAAACTGAGCCAATTATGTGGCAGGTTCACTCAACAATCAGAGCCTGTTCGAGCCCGTGGGTCCTTGTCTTTTCTTGCCTAGCGAAACTCTAAGCCAGGAATGAAGTTCGCGCACAATACATCTAAGACCAAGTGCTGAGGAAAAAACAGTAAGATGCGATGAATGAGGGCGCAACGGTTGAATCCAAGCAAGGGAAAATCACTCTCCAGTTTGCAGGTGTCTGTACCGAGTCATGCAGAGAACAGTGTCTGGGCTTAAAGGCCCTCCTTTTACATGCTGTACTTTATTGGCGTACTTTGTTGCTTCACTCTGGCCCTGGCTAAGGAGTTAAGTTAGCAGTACATAGCAAAGTTAAGCCGTCGAAGGGAAGCCTCAGTCCGCTAGCCAACGTTTGGACAAAAGCAATAGATTTATTCTGAGCTCCGCTTCGACCCTTGTTCATTTAGTTTTGTGCTTTCAAGCTTCTCATCTTTCTGGCTTCTAACGGAGTTTCAATTAAATCACACAGAGATAAAGTGTCTTCCGCTCCTTGCTTTGCAACTAACTCTCTCAGGTCCTTCGCCTTCTTTCTACAATAAAATCTGTGCACCAAAAAAATAAATGATAGAAAACTGTGAACTAAAAACTAAAGTTCAAACAAGTTACGATCAAGTATTGCGAAATATCACTAACGCCGCCGCTGAGCGCTCACAGAAAAGATTAGCGCGCCGCACACATTTTTATTAATATATTTTGTTAAAGAACGTACTTGCGCACTGACGCAACGGGCGAGCAAGGAACGCCCGTGACTTGTACAGTGCGCAACTTTCAACTGTTTTGCTTCTTAGACAGCAGCCACAATTTATGAGAGCGAGAGCGTTCGCTCCAGCGCAAAAAAAAAAAAAAGGCTGGCAGTTGAAACGAAACAATTATACACATTTCTCGCTTAAAAGAAGGCGTACAAGTAAACACTTCCAGTACAGCATTCCTGTAATAACTGGCCATTACACCGATGCCTCCTGCATGAAAACTATTTAAACGGTTATGTTCAACCACGTCAACAAAAAATTCGAGGGACGATTGCGATTATCCCTAATGCGAAATTTTTAGCGCAGCTCTGTCGGTGTCTTAGACTCTGTAGGCTCATTGTTTTGCTTTCCTGGGTCGTCGGCACGTCAGGCGACGATACTAGTTCGGAAGTAGTATTACCTAAATGAGACGACGATATTCAATGCGCAGCGGAAGTGTGCTGCAGTTTAGCATGAGGCGTGATCGGTTGCATCGATAGCCTAGTGCTCTTGTGTTGTGGCCAGCGCAGCTGATCTGTTCTCGTCGCCTCGGGTTCGAATCCGAATCGTGGCAAAGTTAAGCTTTAATAATTAAATAATTACATTATGGTTTCACTCGGTAAGCAGCCCTCTTATATAGCGTTTGTCACAGTATTTTCTCAGTCTAGATTACAGTCTTGGTCTAGGTTACTTAACCTAGGCGACAGTGAAGGAGCACGTTCGCAGGAGGGATCTACAAAGCGATCGCATTGTGCTCTCAAGGGCAGGTTAAGCGTTCTATGATAATGAAAGAAAGAACACTATCCGTGTCCGCGAAATGATACGCAAGTAAGGCACCAGGCAGCTGAAGGAACCTATTACTGCTATCGCGTCGTACCCTTGAGGCAGACCTAAAGTGTCTCTTCAAGTTTTTTTCTTTGGTTATTCGGACATTTGAGGAGGGTGAGAACCACCAGCTGCTTGTGAAAGCGAGTGCACCTAAGTAGCGTTGGCAGCAGCGATAAATGTTAAGTGAAAAGCAAAGCACCAGGCTTAAATCTAAACTTGCCCCTTTGCTTAAGGACCGCCAAAAAAGAAAAGATTTTCCTGGCATACCGCTTTACTTTCTTCGAATTGTGTCGAGCGTTCATGTTTTTTTTTCTTTTTATGAAGGCATATTCAACAATGACTGCGAATAGCAATATCAGGTCTACAGGTAACATGAAGCACTCCACTGTGCAATTGGAGAAGGCAAGAAATGCCTTATCAACTTACTTCAACTCGCTAGACTGTCCAAATTGAGAATGACGAAGGGGTGAATGCATCTGTGCCCATTTTTTGTTCCTCGTGGCCGAATTCAAACGTAAGAAAACCGGAAAAACCTTTAACCGCTGCGAGGGTCATTGAAAGAAGAGAAACACTGTTATAAAAATTTTGGGTCTTAAAGCGTTTTTTACAGAAATGTACTTTTTGGGGATATGAAAAAGTCACAATTTGTTTTGAGCCCCGCGGTGTGCTCTCTTTCTTAGAAATAAATGCTGGTAACAAAATTCCTAGCACCAACTAAAGGAGATAATAACCAGACGAATACGGGGGAATTTGTACTAAAGCAGGGCGCCAGTATGATAAAATAAATGCCGGAAATTGTTCAGGCCACCTGCTTGCGCACTGCATAGCTTTGCTGTCTTCAAGGAGCTCCGGTGACTGGCATTCCAATCTTCATCTGCGTGCTTACCGAGGTGAAGGTAAATTGCCTGGAAACAATACAAGAGCCACCTGCAAGTGACGGAAGACGGTAACGGACAGCCACTAGGGCTTTTTACGCGCGATTAGCAATACGAATATCCCGCTCAACTCTCGCGCTGTCTGTTCTTTGCGATCGCAGCGAAGCGTGCAGGAATGAATACGTGACAGGGATTTTCTCTCCTGTTGTGAAGCTTCTCACGTAACGTTTCCGCAGACCTGGCTTGCCTCTGCCTGCCGAGTCGGCGCGAATAAAGCCCACGCTGGAACGGGGAACAAAGCAAGAAGGATGCGTTGCATGGGGCGCTGCGCCAGACGTCGTGCTCAACGCTCGCCAGCCAGGCGAGAAGGAAAGCAGGGCGACGTGCCGACAGAATGCCCGTGGTAGCTGCACCCGTTGTTCGCTGCGACTGCACGGAAAGGCGCAGTTGTTCTTCGTGCATTAGCGGTGCTCAGCTGCGCTTTAGGGGCATTCGCAGCGCAACGTGCCGGGCCAGCCTCTCTGTCTTCTTTTTGTTTTTTGTTACGCGTTCCTCTATCTCCAGCTCCGCAGTGCGGGCTCTTTTGATCGGACGTGCAGGGCCGACTATGCTTGAAAACTGAGGGGCGGAACTCTGCAAGGCGTGACTCTTCTTTCCCCGTCTCTGGTCGTAGAGAAGCAGGTAGAATATCTTACACTGCATTTTTTATCTGCAATTTAATGGCATTTGAGCTCCTATCCTTCGAGCTTAGCCTCGCTCTCCATGATAAAGGAATAAACTTAAGTTATTATTCGCCTTCTCAATTCTTCAGTTCTGTACGAAAAAAAAGACTAGCGTGGGGCTAATGCTCAATATATTTATTTTTTTCGAATTTAGGGAATATTGTGTACCATGTGCGAGTAGGGTGAGCAGAACAAAATAACAAAAACTCAGAAAAAGCAAATACCGCAAGAAGACATTTAAAAAAAACGACACCGGTACACGTCGTAGGACTGTGACGAGGTAGTGTGACTGAATTTTACTAGCGAGCCAAAATTTGTGTCTCTTCCTTTGTGGATAGGGCAGTTAAGAACAACGGATGCGATGATGCTATGTTCGTCTTATTGTTAACATAGGTAATTCTAGCGAGGGTCCTTAAGCAACTTCAGCATCTTAAGGATCAGAAGGAAACTGTCGTCCCAACATTTTCTGCGAAATTTCAGTTGCCCGACGCAATAGTTTTATCGCAGTGCGTGTCCCGAAGTTAAATATTTAATATAAATGAGACTTGCTTCTGCAAGGTATGCACTGCAGGGTACAACACGCAGTGCAATAAATACTGTTGCCAGCTGTGCTTTTGATACGTGTCATAGGAATGCAAGAATATGATTACGAACGCACGGAGAGTCAAATTCAAGAGCATTACATTTTACGACGATGTGAACAGCTCACCCTGATAGGCGTTAACCCTGTGGGTTACACTTTAATTCTGTATTATTATTTTTATTTCTGAAGCAAAACATTCACTTTTCAGCAAATCTTAGGATATGCTACTTCGTCCTTGGTTATTTGGCGGTCATGGAAGCTACAAAGGAGTCCGAAGCGAATAAATCACGTGCCCATGAAGCTTAGCGCTTCATTTTAGGCGTGTGTTGGTTGTGCTGGCATTTCTGCAGGAATATAAACCTATGCATTTGTCGCATTTTCTATGAAAATTTTCAGTTTTCTGGTTTTTTTGTTGCCAACGCTACTTCGCGCCGGCACTGATAAAATGGACCTGCTTTGTTTGCCTCAATATTAAAAATAATGCGCAAAATTTTTCTTCGATGGCTCAACTCGAGGCTAAAAGAAGACATTGCACTGATCACGCCTGCTATAGCTTCTGCTATAGCTTGCTAATAGGTCCTCTTCCGTCGCTGCTTTCCAGAAAAGCAGTGTAATTTTAAGCCTGGAACTGTCTCACTGTTGCTATTCTCTAAGGTAGTGATGCAACTTCCAGGGTCGCCCTCTTCTGGAACCGGGCTCCTGCACTCATTTTCTCCTATGTTATGATGAAACTAAAGGATGCTTCAATATTTCTGTGCTGCACGCAAGATTTATGCCGTGGTGCTACGCATAGTGTGCATAGCCCTTCAAATAATGTAGGAAACACTGTTCCTATAAGGGCGCTTTCTTTTGTCGCATTCTTTGCCTGTTCGCTCGTTGCTTTCTGGGCTAATGTGTCAAGCCTTGGCCGCAGCGGTGTGGCTGACGCGCGGCTCTCCCTTTGTGCGCAGCCATCCCGCAGCTGTACGCGGCCGTGGGCGGCAAGGTGTCTCTGCCGTGCAACACGAGCATTCCTGCGGGCGGCGACGGCGTGTCGCTGATACTGTGGTACCACGGCGACTACGGCATCCCCATATACAGCCTGGACGCCCGCGACCAGCCCCTGAGCAAGGCACGACACTTCCCGGGCCAGGACCTGGGTACGCGCGCGTACCTGGACGTGGCCTCCAAGCCGCCCACGCTCAACATCGACCCGGTGCTCGAGAGCGACGCCGGCGAGTACCGCTGCCGGGTCGACTACAGCAGGCAGCGAACGCAGCACAGGAACGTCAACCTCACGGTCATCGGTGCGTGAATTGTGCGCTTCTTGACACTGGCCCGTAGAGAACTAGCGCTAGCTTTCGAGGTCCCATTACCACTACCGCAGCGGTGGCCAAGTGGTTGAGCATCCGCCTCACTTGCGGGAGGTGCGAGGTTCGATCCCCAGTGTCGCCGGGTACCCACTGGTGATACAATAGGTACAAGCTTTCCCCTGGCCTGGTGATCGGCTTAATCAGGGTGAAATGCTTGGGAAATGGGTCTTTGACCCCACCTTGAGTAATCGAAAAATACCTTGTGCCATGGCGCACTTTGACCATAGACGCCCTTGCGCCATAAAAATTTATAATCATCATCATCACCATTACCACTCACTGCGAATGCATCGCAAAGGGAAGCAAGTACTGCGTATTCTTTTCTTAAATGCATCTTAATCCTCTGCGATGCCTCACTATCTTTGGCGGTTGGCTGCTGATCTCAAGGTCGCGTCACCGAGCTTTAGTGACAGAGGCTGCATTGCAATTAAGACGACTTTGAAATGGTGCCCTTGTACTGTTCCGTGTCAGTGAATGCTAATGCAAAATCCCTCGTGAGCCATACATACCACCGAGGTCAAATTCAAGTTAACGCCGATCGCTGGAGCCTGCCACCCGTTTTTGTTTGAATATTTTAGCCGAAACCACACGACGACAATGGCACTAGGTACGACTCAAGCCAGTTAAATGGGAGAAAGGAAAAAAAACTCGGCTAGCAGTTTAGAGAGGTTTACTCGAAGCACACGTGCGCCCATCCCCTTTAGCCCCACTTCCTTAAAGGGAATGCTTTCACTTTTTTTTACAATGGAAGGACTCCAGAAATTGTGTCCTCCAATATGTCCTGGCGTGATTGTTGTGTCCCTGGGGACGTGAACATTTCGAAGAAAATATTAGGTTGAATCGGGAGTTTTCCTGTCGGACTTTGATCGAGAGCTCTGCTGTTGGTAAAATAGAGGGGTTTCCGTTGATTTGTGAATTAATTCGCTATTTAACTCTTTCAATGAAAGGTATGTTGGCACCAAACTAAAGAAGAAAGGTTCTAGAGCGAAATAAAATACTGGTGTTTGATGGAACACGCATGGTCGAGAATCGCAAGTTTTAAAATGAAGTCGCGAGGTTGTGTGCTTTATAGATTGTCAAGATTGCCAGAGAGTGGATTTCTAATAATAAAGAATGAATGAGCCGTCTTCCCAAGATATATTACAGCGGCTTGTCGTATGTCGTTGAAAATGTTAATGAGAAGGTATCACAATTTTCTAAAGGCTCTAAGAACCAACCTCGAGCAATGTTCACTCTACTAATGTGCAGATAGGTTGTGGGGAAGGGAGGTTAATTGTAAATAAATATAATACATCTGATACGATATATCGAAGAGATCATGCTATTCTGGGCAGGCGGCGGCGACGTCTGGGGGCAGAATACTGAATGCAGCAGACAATAAACGTTCATCGTAGTAATGAAGCTAAGTAAACAAAAGATGACAGTTTTGATGGTGCGCCGCAGCTAGCGCACTTCACTAGGAAGAAAGGCCTATTGTTTTTACAAATAGTAATCAACGGTGAGAAGCGCTGGATTAGAACGCTGTGTAGTTATTGATAGGGTATGTTGTATTTGAAATAATGTTTAAATAATGTTTAAAAATAACCATGCGTTATAACAGAGGTAAAAACTGCGCTAATTTAACACAAACCACACAGGAAGATGGACAAGGCAACGAGGCGTGCAAACCTCGAGGCGACCTTCTGTTGAGCGCCAGCGTCGGGGAGTTCGCGGCTGGGAAAAAGAAGAATTTGTAAAAAACCGTTCGCAGTAAGCGTAACTCAATATGACTGGAACATCTCCCGCTTGCCCTCCCCGTTTACATTTGGAACCAGAAGCCTTCTGCTATGTTTCCATAGTGACGGTTTTCAAGCCTAGGGCATTCAACACCCGCTGCGCCTCGGGCACAAGCTATTGAATTCTGCCCTTTGTACATCACTGACGCTATTGGCACTGCGGATAACCGCGTTAGAACCGTTTCTGCGCCACGTGCGAATCAATTGGAAACGACGCATATCCAGCTCGACAAGCAGCCTGCTACAAAATGCGGGCTTGAGAGTGAGTTGCTCTCTCATTCTTCTTCCGAACCGGTCGCCGTGGCGTTCGAGAAATTCGCACGGAAGGCAAATTCCTCTTCTGAAAGGAGCTGCCGTCAAGGCGGTGGTCCTGTAATGGCTTGAATTGCAGAGTGCAGTGCGCGCGGGGAGAACGTGGGGAGGAAGAAATGCCCGGCCTTTTGCCCTTGTCCGCTCCCATTCAACGCAGACTCAGCTCTCCCGTGCTGCCTTGTTTCTCTCCTTCTTTTCCGTGAGCAGAGAGATTATTCGAGTGGGCGCCTTCTGCGCGTTTGCACCACCGCATAGCGAACGGCGCGCATGCGGCGGGCTTTCAGGCCGTCGGTTCGCTTTTGGGCCCAAAGGGCGTGCCTCGTGCCGCGTCGGTTGTGACAGGCTAAGCGGCCGTCAACTCGCATGAGAGCCGGACAGCGTCTGCGGCACTATCGAGCGATCGATTGGATTGCCGCGCGAGACGGAAAAGGACAGTCGGGCAGCGGACTCTCTGAACAACCCCCTCACGGCGCTCTTAATTCCGCATAGCCCCGCTCTGTCCTTTCGTCTTTGAGCTTGCTGCCCCCCCGCATTTTTTTTTCTGGCTCTCTCGACTTCCCTCCGTCGCCTTCACCGGCTGTGCTACTGGGAGGAAAAGCACGGGGAAGCTATTTTGTTCGAGCAAATGCCTCACCAATTGAAACCAAATGTGCGAAATTATGCGGGACTTCTTATAAATACAGAAGCTTACAGCGCCGAGTTACAGGAGGTCACAACTGACGTAAAGCGGGGCGTAATGGGCATGTGGTCACTCGTCGCTGTGTTATCCCAGATGCCATAAACTCACCGAACCTTTTTTTTTTTTTGTGGCAATTTAGTCGACCGTGTGGCACATCAGTAGTTACCACAACACCTCCGAATAGGATTTGGTGAATTGTTTCTTTACTACTGAGCGCTCGCGCCGTGCAGCATAACGCGAAACTGAAACGCTAATGAGCCAGGAATGTCTGCAGTACAAATCGCGAATGTGTCATAAAGTTAGATGTGAGCAGAGCCCAAAGAATTTCTTCTCGAGGATTCGAGTCGTTTAAGGACTAAGGTGTGCTCGCTATCCCGTTTTTTTTAATGAATTTCCAGAAATGCCTAGCATTTCATACGTGGTCCTTAGAGCGACCTTCTCAGGCATATTTTAGTTTTCGTTCCCTGCTTCTCATCTCATTCGGAAATGCGGCAACAGTAAATAAGTATCCGTGGAGTTCTCTGCTTCAGTGCAACTGTTTCACGTCTACGGCGGACTGCTTCCTGTCTTCTAAATTATTTTCTGTACAGCGTGGTCATTTTGTTGAAGCATGCCGTATTTCGGGACAACAGAGATGGTGTTTCACTGATAACCCACTCTGAAACTCTTAGAGTTCAGGCAGAAAGGAGCAATGTCTTGCTTTTTGCTGAATACAAGTGTACCAAAATCGTATTAAAATAAGCCCTCATTTGTTACTAAAGTCTCCAGAAGTGCAGCCAATGATAGTGCATTCATCTTATTGTAGGACAGATATCTTGCAGAATAAAAGACACGCGTTTTGATACAGGGAGCTGCCTTCATAAAATTCACAAGCTTCTCCAAAGTCAGCCGGGCTTTAAAAACTACGTTTTTCATGACGCTGTGTTCTGACGGTTTCTTTTGCCTATGTACATTTTTGGTGCAGTTTAATTCTTTTATTTTATGCTGTGTACAAGCATCCGCAGTTTGAATATATATCTTTTTGTAATATAAGGCTACAGTGCTACAGTCTTTAGTTTTTGAATGCATATGTCCACTCCTGCGATAGCCCCTGTATAGGGGCTGCGGTGTGTACAAATAAATAAAAAATAAACTGGCTGTAGTGGCATGTGTCGTGTATTTCTTCATAATAAGAGTAGCCGAACTGGTGTGCGATGCGTTGTGAGCGCGGCCGACGTTGCTGTTCCCCACACGTAGCGTGCGCCACTCTGCTGCGTTAAGGGTTCAGAGATATAAGGCGTTCCTCGAAAACGACGACCCGGCTACACAAACTATTCAGCGCATAATTTGGTTCAGCGACTGCCTACAGCGACTAGCTGGAGTGCGATCGCCAGCCATTAGTGAACTAAACTTAAGCATAAATCACTGTACGAAACAAATTATGCAGCTTCACTACCACGTTCCTCATTAAGGATAAATGTTAATTTAAATAGAATCATGTGGGTGCCTCACCACTGTGTAAGGAGGTTCAGCCGTTATGCCGTTACAATAAATTTAAGAATATTCGCGAGCTTAACGAGAGCAAAGAGACCGTCAGGCAAACGTGCAATTTCTCTCTGCTACTCGAAGGAAGTTGTCATTTCACAGAAACAAAAACTGACTGACTGATATTTAAAAGCCATAAGATACCCTATAACCTTTAACACCGGGTTGTGCAGCCAAAATAAAGCACCGAAGTGCGCGAATCGCAACGACAGTCTTTGCTGAAGCTCGCTGCCGCGGAGACAAAATGTCGCCCGCTCGGACGAATATGGCGGGCAGGGTGGTCGTTGAGCCTCGGGGACTATAATGGAACAGCCATTTACACGATGATAGTGTAGCACGCAGTTCCCTAATCCGATTACTCTCCGGTCGTGGCGTGCTCGAAGAGCTAACGCCTCTTCTGCTGCACTTGTTCCTGATCTCTTTTCCCCCCATCCGTCTCTTTTTTCCCCTTGGCACAGTTCCCCCCAAGGATGCCATTATACGGGACGAGTCCGGCAAGCCTTTACACGGAGTTATCGGCCCCTACGACGAAGGGGCTCATCTGGTCCTCATCTGCGACGCCGACGGGGGTGAGTGCACCCCGTCCTCCTCCTTACGCGCCTCCTCCTCCTATAGCCGTCTCTCTCTCGCACCTTTTTCGCTACCGTCGTATTTGGGGGCATAGTTTGCCTCTCTTCTTGCCCAGATAGCGTTCGCATGCTTCCTTTTTGTTATTCGCTTGTTGGTCCTACGTCTGCTAAGGGGTGCTATTTGTAGGAAGCTCTAAAATGGTTTCCGTCGCATTTTAAAGCAAGAAAAGATAAGTATTTGCTCAGGAAATGGCGACCGTAGTCTTACGTGGAAATAAGTGGACGACGTTCCCACTCTACGTTAATGGATTGTTGTTTTTTTTCATCATTGGAAACTGTCACAACTTATCGGCCTAAGTGCAAAGCGAAAAAAATAGAAACAACAAACAAACAATGCATTAAGGAAGATTACCTTATACAAGAGTAATGTATTAGCTCCATGTAAAAAGTGTAGAAGTTCGTTCCTAATAGCGTTCAGCCACTTTACAATAGAAGCAAAATTGCGGTCACCTTTTATACTGGATCGCATCACAGAAATACAAGTTTATTTTAATGGTAATGGCGCCGAAGTAATAAAATGTGAAATGAAGCAAGATTACTGTTGGTTTTGTAACGCAGCAGGAGGCTCCAGCTGACGCCGACCATTTTGAGAAGCGATGATGATCGCAGTATTGCGACGACAATTTATTGCTATAAGAGCGGTGACATGTGAGCTGGACCTTCAAGTAGAAGCTATATCAGAGTGCAAATTAGAACTCATGAGTAGCCTTCTCATCGCAGCCAAATTATTTTGTTGGCAGCCACTCGGCGAAACATGCCCTAGGTTAATCTATGTGCGCACTTCTGGTAGTACGCAATCATGGCTTTCCGTCACTGTTTAGGGAGTCTGAAGAAATCTCTGTAAAGTTTCTGTGCAATGTAATGGCTGTCTAAGAACGTGCATGGACGTACGGATGGAAGAAAAGCCACGAGGCTTAGAATGATGTGTTCGTCGTGCTTTCCAGTACACATGGCGGTTTGAACTACAATGGAAGTAAAATAAAGGGAGACAAATGGTGCATTAGAAAGCGCACGAATCAAGAGCTTGACAAAATAAAGTTAAAACTCGAATTAGGCGCGGCCTTGAACTTCCCATGAAGAACGTCGATGCTGCGTCGCATTATAATATAGGCGAAAATTGGTAACTCCTGGGAACAGTGGTCACGATATTGATGAGACCGGCTCGGCTTGCTTCGGGAAAGTAGAGGAGAAATAACGAAGAGGATAAGTAAGGCATACTGCGGCAGAATGGTGGTATGAACTTGGGTTGAGTTCAGTGGCATTACAAGCTGATCGAAAGTAGCTGGGCAAAATTCATACGAATATTCCCCAACGAAGAAATCTAGGTGTAGCCAAAAGTATCGTAATGCACAGACATAGACGAGCTTAGTTTGCGTGAACCATCAGTGCAACCAAGCTGTTCCCGAACGCTAACTGCGCTGACTACGTGAGTTTCAAAGAGATGAAACTGCTGGCAGTGCCGAATATATTACGCCTACGTGAAAATTTCAGAGTTTTTGGTCCTAAAAGGGGCCTACCTGCCTTCTGCTGGTTACTTTCAGAGTACAGCTTCAGTATCCAGTAGTGTCTCAGGCGCAACAGCGAAATTGCTTTCTATTGTCCTGCGGATACTTTTCTCCACTTTTGTTCGTTGAAGATGCTTTTCCTCGGCCTCTGTTATGCACGAAAGCATAACGATAAGCCCAACTTGCCGCAACATGATATCCGTCGCGTTCAAAATAACCGCAGATTTCCAGCTGCTGTGGCAACCCAAATTTTGAAGCCATTTGCAGCGAGCAGTGAGACCGCCAAGTTACTATTGTTCATAACTGTACTTTCTAAAAAAAGCTATAATTACCGAGAGCTCCTAAAGGGTGGGTAAAGGCATGAACTTTTGATTAGAGCCTGGCATTACTATTTACTACAACGGACTCATTGAACGACGGCAGCGGTGGCCTAATCTTTTGAGCACCGCCTTGCACGTGGCAGGTGCTGGATTCGATCCCCAGTGCCGCCGGGTGCCCACCGGTGATAGAATTGGTGCAACCTTTTTCCAGGTCTGGCGCTCGGTTTATTTAGGGTGAAATTCTGGGGAAATGGGTATTTCACTTCACCTTGAGTAGACGAAAAACACCTTGTGCCATGGCGCAGTTTGGCCACAGATACCCTTGCGCCATGAAAATTCGTTGTCATCATCGTAAAATTCATTTTTGACTCACCGGACGAGTCTTGTGAGCGCACTTTGAGATGCCGTGTTCATTTTGTTTATTTTTTACCTGCCGTTCAGGCTACATTTTAAGGAACAAAAGAGCCTAAGTAGGTAAGGAAGAACGCAATCAAGCTCACCAAGCTAACATATTCAGATGGTTTTGCCTTTTCCACTAGCAAGAAAATTCGTTGACGTCCTGACGGCATGGCTAAACGGCGAAGCTGTAATGCACGACAAAAGCAGACGGCGGTTTAGCATTGATAAGCACGCAATATTGTGCGAAAACACAGTTTTTTTTTTGCAAGTAGACACCACCGCCACGTGCCTGAAAGCGCGACTGAGGTGTCCACCGACTCTCGAGGGAGCCAGTTATGCGCCTCTTTAACTTTTTCACTGTCAATGACAACTTACCCAATGCACGCCGGCGGCTTATGCTCCAGTGCCGTGCTTTTGCCACAACGTTCACCACGCCAACGCATGCAGCGCACATCCCTCTGTCGCAACCGCCACTTAGCTCGAAGCGCGAATATTAGTTTGACAGCAATTAGTTGATGAAGAAGACGATGTGCAAGATTCACACAAACCGGTCATCCGGTTAAACATTTTAGTGCGAAAGCACTAAAATGCTTAACTTTGATTCTATGTTATCCTGAAAGGCTTTGAGAACTCAGAAAAAATTCAACTTTCTACCTTCTCCAGAACAAAAAACTGAAAGCAATAGTTTTGTCGCTGCTACCAAGAAGTGCACAAGAGCGCCCTCTTAAAGGTTCAGCTGGACCATGTGACTACTTGTGGTGCATCGTTCAGAGTTCCACTGGCCGGCCAATCAGAATAATATAGGTGATGTCGCATGCAGGTGAATGCAGGAGCTACCGGTAACAACATATGCCGCGCCGACGGCCATAACGATTTGCGTACCAAAGGGGCGCGTTTGGTGTCGTCTTTCTTATGTGTCTCGTCCAGTGCGCGCTGTTTTCCACCACTAGGTAGTGCCTTCGTATACACCTGATGTGCTATAAAAGAAACGCCTCTGTTCTTCACACAATCATCCAGTGCTGTTTGAAATAGTTCAAGTGGCGCCCTAATTCTTCTTTTTACGTTAAAGTTTCTACGAGAGGAGGAAATAGGAGGAGAAGAGGGTAGAGAAAGAGCGATGGGCGACGGGGGTGCTGCCGGCTAGGGCTGCCGGCTAGCCTCTGTCTCTATCCAGACCGCGTGCTGCCTCCCCGAGGCCGTTTGTCCCGTTAGCAAGCAGGCGAGCTCCGAGAAGCTCCGCGAGGAGGAGGGGGCGCCAGGCCGCACTCATTGCGCACTTAGAAAGAAAGGCGCTTCTAATTTCTGATTCGTGCGCGGCGTGGCAAAGCCCGCACGCGCGTGCTGCAACCCGGAGGCGGCCGATAGACGCGCGGTTCCGAGAGTGGCACACACCCGAGCGGTACTGGCGGCGCCGAACGTGAGCGCCATGGAAACCGAGACGCTAACCGCCTTGCAGCGTGCCGTTACGGCTCCTTCATCACCCGCCGCAGAGAAGGGACGGCCGCTCTGTGGCCCTCCGCAGACCAATCTAGGACGGCGGGAGCCACGAGTGGTCGCCCACCCCTTTCTCCCTTGTTCGTTCGCTCGTAGAAAAGCGTGGTTCTCGGCTGAAGGGAGACTGAAAAGCAGGCTGCGGGAGTGCTAAACCAAACAACAAGAACGGAAATCCCGCTTTTTTTCCCTTTATGGTCATTGTTGTGGCCGCCGCCCTGGCTAGTATTCCCTGTCGGTAGGCAATCTTGCAGGCGCTCTTCTTCCCTCTTCTCTCCTCGCCGTCTTCGAAAGCTGAGATGACCGCGCGCCACGGCCCTGTGCCGGTCGAGGAGCTGTTTACAAATGGAGCCGTGTTCTAGAAGCGTGACTTAGGGAGAGGGCGCCGTCATGGCGCGCGTGGAATACCGAAACACGCCTTGATTGCACGAGCGCTCTCTGCTAACTCGCCTCCTCCTCCTCCTCCTCGGCCTTTCCAACTCCGTGGTCTTCTGCTCATCGGCACTTTTTCGTCGACCTACTGGCGCCGCGCTAACAACGCGAGCTTTCCACCTCGCAGTAGCCAGCCATCTTCCCTTTCGTCCTCACCCACGCAGTGTCTGCGACACACTTTCGGGGGCCTCGGGACGCTGCCCGTCATTAAGCTGAGCGTGGCTCTGCGCAACGCTCCGTCCTGCTTCTCGCGACGAGCAGCGTGTGGCCCCGGAGTGGACATGTCGCTCCCAGCCGCTTTTCTCGGCGCCCTACGTCAGCCCTCACTGCGTGTCTCTTTTCGAGCTTTCATCCCGCTCCGTGGCGCCTCCATGGAGCCTGCGCTCCGGCTCTGAAACAGCAGCGCACAGGCCTGTTTCACGACGCTCCCTCTTGCGAGCACTGCTCGAGGCTCAGAGGCACGCCGCGCACGTTCTCCGCGCGCGCTTCCTTTAATGAGAGTGGTGGGCCCTGCGAGGCCTACCCGCATGGACACCATGAAACCCACTCGCGTAGGAAGACCATCTTGTACACTGCGCGCTGCTAGGCATCGTCCGGACGGCTTCTCAGGGACGTTTAGAAGCGGAAAAGTGCGAAGAACGCAATGCGTAGGCGCTGAGCGCCGCAGCTACGTCCCGTGCGGGAAATTTGGCTCTGCGCTGGCAATTATGTTGCGCGCCATAAAGCTTGAATAGCTGCGGCTAGCGTTATTTAAAAAAAGCCGTTACAAAGGGCGCCGACAATGGAGATTTGGGTGTGGGAGTGCCTTTCGGAACCGGCTTTGTTACGCGTGGGTGGAGGTTATGCAGGGCTAGAATGCTGGGCGTGTTTAACAGTTAAGGCGCCTTAGGTTTTCAAATGTGCCTTGTGCTCACAAACCGCTTCGGGATATTCCTTGCGGTAGTACCATTTTCGTGCTCCCATCGGAGCGCTTGCGTTCTGCGGATTCCAAAATCTTTCGGAAGAAACTACGGTCCTGAAATCAATGCGTACAAATTGAAATGCAAGGTGTTACCTCGACTGATTTTGTAATGCAGTTTAGGAGTGATCAGAGGGAGAAATCAGGAATGCAGCAAATAGCAGTCTAGTACTATACACTCAGGATTACCGCTGGGGTCAAGTATGACGCAGCCGGTTAACGTATGATTATTGGCAACTGGTTTGTTCACGTTTTCAGCCTATGAGAAATGTAAGGTTATAAAAGAAATAAAAAACGAACTCTCCTATGATTACACAAACTGTAAAATAATTGCGTAATACCTAATTTAGGACCATGCCTACAAGACTTTCACGGTGCTGCGAAAACAAGCGTCGAAGCTATTATAAAAAAAAAATATTGGAGCGTCTCAAGCCAAAGTTGCTATTGAAGCGACGGCGATGTGAGTCTCTTCGCTTGAACAACGTTAACATAGGCGTTTTAGCGAAAAGCTTTCGTGTTGCTGCTGGCAACAGCTTCGTCTGCGGATACCTTAGACAACTCGGCCATCGCAGTAGACATACAGCGAGCCGTGGTCCGGATTGCCACCGATATTCTAGGCGCCTAGATTAAGACGGCCAATAAAAGTGTTTTCCTCTTTCACTGCTTAAAAGGTCCGCGTGACCCTGGAGTTTAAAGGAGCGGAGGGGTGCGTGGCAGTTGTTCCCACTTCTCATTCCAACAGAAGGCGGAAAGATTGGTCGTCTTGCACAGAAAGGTTTATGCGCGTGCTTAAGTTACCTTAAGAGTGCAATGCGACAGCATTGCAGACAGCTGGTGTAGAAGTACTTTCGAGCGAGTGTGTACTCCCCGCGGCTATAGAAACAATAATAGCAGGTTGTGGATCCATGCCAACCGGAGCCGTCCGACACACGTCCAAGCTGAACGACGAGCAACTCGCCCTTTACCGGTTGCGCGCTTCTCCCTTGCTTTTCAGCTTTGAAATTTCGCGGCGTGCTCACATGACATTGGACGTCATCGCCATCTCGACCAAGCAGCGACTGTTGTGATTTACGCAGGCCGCGAAATCCCATCATAGGAAGTGTAATGCCGTCACAAGAGAATAAGTCGTTCTCGAACACTTCTCATTGCTCAAGCACGCGCGACGGTGGCGTTTTAAGAAATCGGGTCCTGAAAGGAATAAAAAAAAATTTCAGCATGATCAGACATCCGATACGACACTTCTTTGAGTGAAGTTGAATTGGCGCTTGATGTTATTGGGATTCAAGTAGCGTGTTTGGGCCGGGGAAGGGATGAGGAAGATCGGAGACGAGGCTTTGAAGAAAACTCGGGAAAACTTTGTACAGGCTATTTACAGAATTTACAAGTAAGAACAACTGAGAATGCTTTTCTGTTAAAGGGAGCGTGCGTCTTAGCAGACAGGAGTCCCTCTGATACCAAACCAACATCTCGTTAAATGCCTTCGTATTTCCCAGACCCCTGACTGGGGAACAAAGCTTGGACAACGATGCCCAATCAAGATAGAGATTCAGGCAGTGGTGGTACCGCCCACGGCACGTAGCAGTGTTTATGCTCTCTCAGCTCGGCCGAAAGAAAGGGTAAACGCTGCCAGGTGGGTGCCCACGTGGGAAAGGAATGTCAAGCTGTTTCCTCAGCCGTGGATGAACGACCTGGCGCTGCCCCGCCTGTTGTCCGAAACGCGGGAACTCCGTCGAGGTTGCAGCCGTCTGTCAGTTATCATTCGCAGCGTGACCGTTGAAAGCATCAGTCCGTCCGACGACCCGGGGCCAGCTCGGCCACCTGGCACCGCCATTGTCGCCGCTGCTGCTTCCGCCGCTGCTTCCTCGAAAGCCAGTCCATGCAGCAGCGTTTCTTCCAAAGACTCCTTCGCTTTCACATTGGTTTTCTAAGAATCCTGGTCGAGGGAGTCCGCGTCTTAATTTATTTGGGCTGGAAGGCACGCTGGGCATAACAATGTTTACTTTGATGATTTTACTCGAAGCTAAGGCTTCATACACGCGATAGAAAGTATCAGAAGGGCGAAAGTGGGCTGAGGCGGGTTGAGGGTGGCAGCCCCCTAGTGGGTGGTGCTTCTGGAGGACAGCTATAGCTTTTCCCTGCGTCGTGGAAGTTGATTTTGTCATCTCTTTTTCGTTCCGCTGCTGCGTGGACTTCTATTGGGTGGAGGTGGGTTATTTGGTGGTGGGAAGCACCCCTGGAGCGCAGAGTTTGGCGGGTGGGTTATTAATGGCACCTCTGCAGGTGGAGTCGTCAGGTGTATCAAGATTGATGTCTGGGGGGGGGGGGGGGGGGGGGCTGGTTTTTTATGGAGCATGAGGCAGAGGCTTTACTCTCCGAGGCCGGAGTTTTTGCATTGTGAAATTGGTACTGCGATCGTAATCATGATAATCTACCATCTCCATTTATGTGGTCTGTGCCTGCTCAGTGAAACAATGCAACATGCAATGCAACCAAACGGTGTGCAAGGCGAGTAGAGGCTGAGTTCACTAAGCCTATCGCAACAGACCATGCCTGTCAAGGACACCTGCAGCGGCCTACAGCTAACTAGTCGTACGTTTAACACACCAGGCCCAGTTTAGCTGAGATCATAGTGAAACACGCTCTGTTACGTCTTTTCTTTGTCCCCGGGCCTTCCCGTAACCTGACGTGCAAAACGCGTTGCGAATTGCGCCTCTGGTTAGCTGACATCGTTCCTCGCGTACACATGAGTGCGCAGACTTATTTAGACTGAACTCGCAAGAGCCCACTAAATTCTCGAAGTGCACCGTCGTCACCTTCGGGAT
Source organism: Amblyomma americanum (assembly GCF_052857255.1). Taxonomy (NCBI): domain Eukaryota; kingdom Metazoa; phylum Arthropoda; class Arachnida; order Ixodida; family Ixodidae; genus Amblyomma; species Amblyomma americanum. Next base: position 5,765,279 of record NC_135502.1, on the reverse strand, counting down.
AATTGAATGCCTTGCGTTAACAACGTCGGGCTTCAGCTTTCAGCAAGGGTCGTTGCCGGTTTGTGCTACATTGGAAACAGAAAGGAGTAACAAGAGCTGTCCTCTAGTGCACTCCCTTTTACAAAAGAGAGTACGTTCCATTTTTACTCCCATATAGGCGTATTCGTGTTTAGGGTGTACACACGACTGGTGAGAAAACCTCTGAGGAGCGCTTTCTGTCCATCGGTCTCTTTTATCCTTTCTCTTATGTGGCATCGCCGATGAAGGGGGTGCTCCGGACTAATGATCGATGCTATTACTGTGGCCGTATTGATTCGCGCGCGCTCCGTGGTCGGCCGCGCACGGCTCCCTAGCGTCGCGACAGAGAGCAGACGCTTCTCGACGGCCGCCATCACCGGCGTCGCGGAAGCCCTCTGCGCTTGCCTTTCTTCCTTTGCTTGTTGTTCCCATCTCCGAGTTTCATTATTTCCTTATTGGACGGCCTCTCTCCTGCTCGGGAACGAGCGTAGACACATCAGCCACGGACGCGTAGCCTGCGGGTAACTGGAGCCAGACAGCCGCCCGCAGGTCTGAATGGGAGCAGAGCCCGCTGAAACGATATGCTCCGGGAGGACGTCCGAAGTGCCGCAGGGGTCTGCGGCAAAAGTGAGACATAAAATGCACTGCCGACACAATGCGCCGCAAGGGGGTAGCGAATCCAACAGACAAGAAATGACTCTAGATTAAGAAGAGGAAGGGACAGGGCAGTTGGACAAACAGTCGGACGATGCGTTTGGCTTCTGAGATATTGTCTCAGTTATGCGCCGTTTCGTTATCGGAGGCAGCAGAGGAGAACGCCAGTGGGCAAGGACGTTGGGCAGAAAGCGGCAAAGGGCAGAAAGTTTCTTTCTTTAAGCATGCGCGAACTCAGTCGTGCAGGCATTTGCCAGCAGTTCCGTGACCGTCGCGGCATGTGTTTGATAAACGGCTCCTCTTCTTTTCAAAGACAGTTCATTTCTGTGCCTTCCAGGAAGCTATATTCTAAGTTTTTGTTGTTCTTATCGTTTTTCATGCATTGGGTTCCTTGCTTCATTTCTCTCTGTTATACGATTAGTCCTTTTAAACGGGAAGAGCCAGCCTAGTGGCGCTACAGAAAGGGAATCTCAGTTTATAGGATAAGTCACAGTGGAATAAAAGCAGAAAACAACACTGGTCCAATTTCCTCAGAAGAAGACTTCTGTCGACAGCTAGATACTTTAGGCTTGACTACGTTCCCACCCACTTTTTCTTCCTTATTCAGCGGAGAAGTTCTTAATAGATATCGTGACTGGTTTTGCCCTGACGAACATAGTCATTGATAACGGCAAGTATTTCAAACCATACAGCGTGCGAAACGCCCCGCGTCGGAATAACAATTCTTTCCGGCGTCGACCTATTTCCCTGTATGTAACCCTAAATGTCTGCAGGCGTGAAAGTATGTACATGCTAATACTCCATGAGTTGTAAAACAAGTAATTCTCTCCATGTTTTTTTAATTTCTAGCCAGAACTTGGCCAAACTGGAGATTCCTTTTTTTCTGCCATCTATCGAATAGTGAACAGGTGCCTCTTCGGAACTCTCTCTCGCGCACAGGAAAGTCTACATTCCTACGACAAATCGCAGTTCTTTAAAATCCGCTTTTTTTTCTGCCTCCTGAGATGTATCTTCCTTTATTTGCGGATTGCTGAAGAGTCAATATCATTAAGAAATCGTCAAAACATAGTTTCAGTATTGCTAACGTGAATAGCGTAGATGAAGAAAGTTATTGCGCGTCATGACTACTTCAACCTTTTTTTTTCTGTGCACTGAAGGAATTTTATTTTATCTGTGTTTATTTAATACTGCTCCTCAGTTTATGTTTCTGACTCCCTGCGCGCCTGGTGGGCTGCACATTCTTCGGAATCGATTTCCCGGCGCATTGTTCTCAGCTGAGAGAGAGACTCTTTAATGAAGATACAGAGAATTTAGCCGGCGTTTCAATATCGCTGGCATGCTACTCTGCGTAGGGAGGGGAATTTGGGAGATAAAGACTGAAGGAGAGCAGCGTGGAAGAGGTGAAAGAAAAAAAAAACGAAGATAAAATGCAGCCGTGAAATGGGTACTAAGGATGCAGTGGCGAGTATTGATGTAACCTATGGAATGATGGAGTGCATAGTCCGACGAATGGGCTGACGAAGTTCACTGCAAGAAGAATGCATGAAGGTAACCTGCAAGTGAATTTAGAGCTTATCGAGATGTCCAATGTCTTTTAAATATGTAAAAAGAAAGTTCATTGCAAGTCTCTGTTGCCTGAAGCAGGCTAAGGGGCCTAAAACTTTGTCCATTGTTAGGGGCACTGGGCAGAGCTTCTGCATGCAATGTTCATAGTACGCACGCTCGTTAGCATACGCAGGGCACTCAAGCAGGATATGTTCCACAGTTTCTATCGAAGCACAGTTGTCACAATGCGGACTGTTCATTTGTCCAAAACGGTATCGCAGGCCATTTGTATATGCAGCATTCAGACGAAGTCGGTGATAAAGTGTTTCGAGTTGTCGAGGAATTCTGGGTGAGAGTCTTGATCTAAGATGTGGGTCGATTGAGTGAAGAAATTGGCACTGATGTGTCGGCAAACTCCAAAGCCGATACGTTTCTTCGTACGCAAAACTTTTAGCCATTTGGGACGCATCAGATTTCGTGAGGATATGTTCCACAGTTTCTATCGAAGCACAGTTGTCACAATGCGGACTGTTCATTTGTCCAACACGGTATCGCAGGCCATTTGTATATGCAGCATTCAGACGAAGTCGGTGATAAAGTGTTTCGAGTTGTCGAGGAATTCTGGGTGAGAGTCTTGATCTAAGATGTGGGTCGATTGAGTGAAGAAATTGGCACTGATGTGTCGGCAAACTCCAAAGCCGATACGTTTCTTCGTACGCAAAACTTTTAGCCATTTGGGACGCATCAGATTTCGTGAGAAAACTTCGAATGTATCTCTGATGTTGATGGCCCTTACGGGCCGCTTCATCTGCTTTTTCATTAGCCATAATGCCACAGTGAGCAGGTACCCACTGAAATGTTATGCAGTGGCCTGCGGCAATAGCTAAATGATGGATATACCCAATTTCCAGGAAAACTGGCTGGTGATTCGTTTTCTTCAGCAGGTTGGCCAGGATCTGCAGAGATGCTTTTGAATCGGTGAAAATAACCCAACGGCCGGCGGTTCGGCGCAGGATGTAAGAAACAGCTTCCTTAATGCCGTGAAGCTCAGCTGTTGTAGAGGAGGTCCTCCGCTGCAGCCGGTAAGAAAGGGCATGGCCTGTTGAGGGCACATAAAGGCCACAAGAAGAAGTTTCTTTAGTAGTTGAACCATCGGTGAAGATATGGGTGTTCTGCGTATATTCTTCGATTAAGTAGGCGAGAGTAGCTTGCAGAAGTGCTGCCTGTGGCATGCGGCTCTTTGCATTCACACCTGGAACAGACTTCTTCACCTTTAGAGGAGAGAGTGTCCATGGAGGAAAGGCCAAAGGTAGTAGTTTCTGAGGCTGATTAATAGTAGGAAGGGGCAGGAGCTGCACTGCCTGGCCAAAGCTAGAGTTGCTGTGAGTTAGGTGGACACGGTGTAGGAAGTGCTTCTTCCCTTGCAGGACATGGCGGAGATGGGTACGCATAGTTTCCTGGGCGGCAATTACCTCTAGTGGGAGACATCCTGCCTCCGCTACTGTTCCTGATGCAGAGGAACCCTTTGGGAGGCCAAGACATATTCGCAGGCAGTTGTTCCGTGCGGCAATGAGAGTCTTATTGCTTGATGTAGATAAGCTTTGAAGCACTGGTAGACAGTAGCGCAAGGTTCCTTCAACGTAGGCTTTTTCAAGCAGAAGCATTGATCGGCAGTTGCTACCCCACCTTGTTCCCGCCATGAACCTGAACACTTGCGATGCTGCAGTAATCCTCGCACGGAGGTTTTTGATCTGAGGTGACCAGGACAGATTATAGTCGATTACAACACCCAGGAATCGCTGAGATCGTACATATGGCAGCGATCGTCCGCCTAGGAGCAGCGGATATCGGGTCATCGTTTTTCTTGTAAACGCCATTGCAACACTCTTTTCTGGCGAGAGACGAAGACCTCTGGAAGCCAGGTACATCGAAATGTGCAATAGTGCTCTCTGAAGACGTTGCTGGGTAATATAGCGCGAACGTGACGCGGTCCAGATGCAGATATCATCAGCATAAATTGTTATGCGGACCCCTCGCGGAAGGTGTCTTCTTATGTGAATAAGGACAATATTGAACAGGAGAGGGCTGAGCACCGCTCCCTGTAGTACGCCCCTCTCCACTGTGTGAAAGCGTGTTGGACCGTTTGGAGTGGTAATAAAAATTTGTCGTTCTTTTAAATAATGCCCAATCCACTTGTATAACCTTCCTCCAAGGCCAAGACTGCCAAAGGCTGCGAGAATTGCATGGTGAAAGACGGAGTCAAAAGCGGCCTTGATGTCTAGGAAAACGGCTGTTGGGATGTACCCAGCATGAAGGTACTCCTCAATTGATGAGACGAGGGCGATGATATTGTCAGTCGCAGACCTGTTTTGACGGAACCCGTTCATTTCTTGGGGGAACTCATTTCGGCTTTCTAGGAACCAAGTTATGCGCTTGCAGATCATGCGCTCCATGAGCTTACCTACGCAGCTCAGTAGGGCAATGGGCCGGAATGATGCGTAGCTTGTTGGCTGCTTACAGGGTTTCAAAACGGGCACGATTTTCGCCAGCTTCCATTTCGTGGGGACCTCACCAGCCATCCAGGAAGAATTGTAATACTCCAGGAGTCGAAGACGGGAGGTGTGGGGTAGCTTTGCAATGGCGTCATAGGTCACCTCATCATGACCCGGAGACGTGTGCCTGTTTGTCTCCGCGATAGCTGTGGATAGTTCTTCCATTGTGAAAGGCAGGTCTAACGCTGGCACTGCCGCCTTTGGGATGCCTGTTTGACCATCTGCGGAGAGTGTCGAATGCCCTGACCCTGCCGACAGCAGCTTGGAGTATTCTTCTGAGACTTCTTTTATAGATTTTTGTTCGTGAAGGGAGAGTGCAGCGAAGGGGTGGAGTTGTTGAAGTGGCGTGCGCATACCTCTAACTATCCGCCAAATATTGGTTACTGGTTTGCGCACATCCAGCGTAGAACAAAAGTCACGCCACTTTTGCCGACTGAGTTTATCCATGTAGCGTCGAATGTGACGTTGTGCCCGTCGGCATGCACGTAGGTCATCGAGGCTTTTTGTGCGCAGAGTTTTCCTTTCAGCTCGTCTGCGTATAGCGCAAAGCCTTTGGAATGTGTCATCATTTGAAGGTAGGTTATCATTTTTAGCTGTAAGTTGAGTACTCGCCCTCAGGCAATACGCAATTGTCGATGCTAATTCCTCATTGCGAGTTGCCGCAGTAACTCCTCTGCTTACAGCGTCCTTGTAGGCGTCCCAGTCTGTAGATTTTATAAGGAATTTCTTTGGGTTCCTCTGCGCATGGAAAGCCGATATGAGGATTGGGTAATGGTCGCTTCCACGTGTCTCAAAATCAGTGCACCAGCCAAAGTTGTGGGCGAATGAACTTGTGACAAATGTCACGTCGATGCTGCTGGTAGTCGTCGGGCCTCGGAGGTAGGTGATGCTGCCGTCATTTAATGGCTGAACTGAATGCTTGGAGAGAAGTTTTGCAAGCTTGGCACCTCGGGCACATGTATGTGAGCTGCCCAAAATTTCATTATGAGCATTGAAGTCTCCGGAAATAATATGCGGAGAGGGCGTCCTTGCTATCAAGTCTTCAAGTCTCAAAGCATCAAATGGCGTGCCTGGCTCAAGATATACTCAGTGTACTGTTGTCCGGCAATAACTGTGACAGCGCATACGTATTCATTGTCGCTGTGAGGCGGGACATCAACCGGTGAGGCCGGGATATCCTTGCGAAAGGATATCCCGTATTTCATTTCGCAGCCTGCGCCATGGCATCACGACTGCGCTTCTCAGGACTGTTCACTTCGTTCGGAAGGCATTCCATCACTGTACGAACGCACTGCGCTTGAAAAGTTGCTGAGCTAACAAAATTGCTGAATGAGTGAAGTGGACCTTTTTACTTATTAATTCACAGATACCTGCAGCGCCCGAAGGCATTATTGCAGGGGGACATACAACGAAATTAAGCATTACGAGTGCTATAGTCAGGTGATGAGACATTCAAACAACACACGAAACAGCCATCAAATACAGCAAAATCAGGCGCATACACACGCGTACATTAATGATACAAAGGTAAAATTAAGTGATTCTATGAATAAAAGCACGAATAAAGGCACGAAGCGCTTCCACATATGTGCAGTCAACGAAATTTTTTGGGGAGTTTGTTCCAAACATATATGACATGCGGAAAGAAAGAGTCCTGATAAACGTTAGTTCGACATTTGATTTCATGCACCTTAAAATCATGATCACAACGTGCAGATACAAAATGTGGCAGCTGAACATGCAGAGTTTTACCAACCCCGGTTTTGCTGAAATAGATGCGATAGAAGGGGTTTCTAATAGAAATCCCGATGGAAATCTAGAAGCGAAACTTACGTTCAAGTCTTCAGATAGCGATACCCGCTGCGGTGGCTCAATGGTTAGGACGCTCGGCTGCTGTAGCCGGGTTCGGACCCGACTGCGGCTGCCGTGTTTTGATGGCGGTGAAACTTAAAAGGTGCCCGTGTGCTGTGCGATGTCAGTGCACGTTAAAGATCTCCAGGTGGTGGAAATTATTCCGGAGCCCTCTACTATGGTACCTCTTCTCTCTTTCTTATTTCACTGCCACCTTCCTCTTTTCCCTCATGGCGTGGTTGAGGTGTTCACCGAGAAACCAAACAGCTACTGCACCATTTCTTTTTTTTTTTCAAAAACCATTAATACTTTTGAGGTAGCGATGATCATTTGGCTCTGTATGCGGTTTTGTGTATAGAACACTGCGCATATCTGTAGAAATTTTAGATCGGTCGGCATATTTTCGAACTGGTCACTCCCACCTGTTGGTGAGAAGTCAAGGCACTGTCGAACCCGCTTTATTTATTAATGCGGTAGCTTATTAGAAGCTCTTGGGCCATAATGCGTCGTCGGTCAAAAAAATTCTCCCATTGGCTGGAGGCAACTGACGTCACCAGACGGGAGCATTTCCATTGGCAGGAGGGCAGTGACATCGGCAGACCGGAAGCGACGTCAGTTTCGGTAAAGGCATCTACAGGTGCTATTGCTAGCACATTGCCAAGCCAATAGAATTAGGAGTCCCTATGAAATTTGTTTTGCGCCTCTGTTAAAATAGCCTCGACTGATTAGGTGTTATTGATTGCTTTTGTTTTGGGCGTTTCTGTTTCTTCCTTCGCGTCATAGTAGCAGCTGTGCAGTGCATTCGAGTCCCAACTGGAGCTGTTCATGATGGCTACAACGAGGTCACCCACACTCATAAACTTGCACTATAACTCGCGCACGAACTCAACACAAACGTGCACACTGAAAGCCAATGCTAGGTTTATGGAGTGTTGTAACCTTAAAGAATGAGATATCAAGAAGTGAACAGTGCAGAAATAGACATCCCATTAAGCTTAGAATGTTCCACATTGCATTACAGGATTAACGTAGCGCAGCCTTCAGAGAATGCCTACTCCAAAATGTGATTGCATTGCGGTGCAGGAGCTCATAGGGCACGTGAGTAGGGGCGTCTCCGGTGGGTCTGTACACAGCTGCAATTGATTTTCGAGGCTTGCTTCAGAAGGCAGCCGAATGCACGCAATCTATATGATCGGATCTCAAAACAACTGCTCCGCACGAGCTCGGCCTAACGGCTTTCTCGCTCGAAATCGCGACGCCTCCGTCAGCAATTTGCATTATCGTAATGCACGCCTCCGCGTCTTCAAAGATTCATCGCAGCAAGCCGCACGCATAGAGTCATAGAAATAGCCAATTCTGAGTTGCAGCAGACGTTATTGTACTAGAGATTGGGGTGTTCTATCGTTTTCTTCCTGACCTCTTTTTCACCTCTCCTCTTTGTTTCTGCATTTTCCAGCGTCGACAGAAGACTGCCATTAGCAATTCAATTTGTGCATTTCGCTTCACTGGATCCTTATTCTTTAACCTTCCCTTATCCGTCATCACTTCGTGCAGTTTATGCTGTAGGAGTGGGATCATTAAAGGTCGCATAGACCATTTGAAGGTCTTCGTGGGCCTCCGTATATAAAAACAAACTAACGAAACCCACCAAAGCTGGTGATATTCACATCCCTATTTTTCAAACAATGCACATCTGACGTCATTAAGTGGGAGAGTGAAATAGATACCAAATCTCTAAATGTCTGCATGTTTTCGAGAAGTGGATTGCTCGATGAAGACAGCGCAGCAATGGTTTTTAGCACAGGCATCTCGGGTGTCGTTGATATTTTCTATGACTTATCGTGCCACGAGCTGTTCTGTTGTTAAGAGCATCTATGTAGCAGCTTTCCGAAAGTGGCTCTTTCTTTCATTTGCACTTGGAGAGCTCCATACTTGATTTTTCTTCGCTATTTTAATTTTCGGCTTTTTGCTTCAGCACTTTCTTCGTCCGTGACATTTCCTTGGGCATGGTGAATGACGTTACGCACATGACGAAGTATGAGGGCACTCATAACTGGCGTGGCGACATGCAAGGCGGCAGGCCTAACTCGATTGAAGCCTTCAAAAAAAAAAAAAGCGCTGTTTTCGTTTAGCTATATTCAGCTGACCCTTTTTTGTGGAAATCACGTCACGCAAAGAGAAGTACCTTATAGTTTTCACGCAATTATATAATTACCGAACGTTTTAAACAATGGTTCTATCCTATGTTACAGAAAACCACTAATTCCAGTATTTTCTGTAAATGCAGCTTTGTTTTCGCCGCTGTTGTTAAAGTGTCAATCAAGTGCGGAAAACGCATGGCAATCGAAGGTAGTTTAGGGGAGCGCGAAAGTAGGAGGCGGAGGAAACGACAGCACGCTTCGCTTTCTCGCACCCCTGTCTTGTACATGTCTACTTCTGTGCAGTAAGAACTTCAAAAACAAGGTTGTCGTTACATAATCTGCGCCATTAAACATTTCTTGCATCATTTCGCAGTTTCCCTTTCCTGTCCCCCCCCCCCCCCCCCACACACACACACACACACTTTTTTTCAATGTGCGATTACTTCCGAGAGGCAAGATATCGCTCAGAACTGGGCTGCATTTCAAAAGTTGCGCTTTGGACGGCGCCTTCGTGTGGTTCAGTACTTCTGTTTCGAAATCTCGAGTATCTGTAGATTTAAATTGGATGAGAATTTTTTTAAATAGGACGAAACACTGCATCTGATCAAGATAACCCTGGCAATCCTGCTTCACTTTTACTATCGTAAAATGCGGCAATTCTTTAATAAACATTTGGATCAGGATACGTGGCCGAGCGAAAATTTGGTGCTTTAAAACATCTTGTGTTTTTAAAGGTCATGTTGAGATTTCTCAGGGAAACGTTATCTATATGAAAATCGTCATCATCCTCAGTCTGACTACGCCCACTGCAGGCCAAAGGCCTCTCCCATATCTCTCCAATTCCCTGTCCTCTGCCAACTGCGGCCACCCTATGCCCGCGAACTTCATAATCTCATCCGCCCACCCAACATTTTTCTGCCCCCTGCTACGTTTGCCTTCTATTGTTGTCCACTCCGTTACCCTTAACGACCAACGGTTATCTTTCCTTCGCATTACTTGCCCGGACCAAGTCCATTTCTCCCTCTTGATTTCGACTAGAGTGTCATTAACTTGCGTTTGTTCTCTCACCCATTCTGCCCTATTCCTGTGCGTTAACGTTACTCATGAATACGCTAGTAAAGAGAGAAGCCTTTAAACTGTCGAAGGGTGAAAAAGTCGGCCGTTTCTCAATATCATCTTGAGTAGCCTGCCAGTTCGCTAACCGAGCAAACGTCTTCAGTGAACATTACAGAGCGCCCTCTGGAGTCCTCTTGTGTGTCACGTATGAATGCGTTAGCGTTATTCATTCTTTTTTTTTTTTCTCACTGTACAGGACGCCCGTTATCGCAAAAAGTGTTCGGCGTTGGCGTGTGAAGCCTCGGTTGACAGGAGGTAAAGTAGAGAGAGGGAAATTTCCCTCTCTGCATTAAGGGGAGAGGAGAGAGGGATAAGGAAAGTGGGAGAAGGAAGTGGAAGATAGGGTGGGATGCGAGGGATGGCGAGACGGACACCGCGGACGCCAATTATAGTCGAGGGATGGGGAGAGTGGAGAGGGGATACGGCGTGTCACTCGGTGATTGATGTACCGGTTCACGCCACCCACTCGCTCGTTTGGTCTAAACCTGTCAGCGGCAGCAGCTGCTCTCTCCAGAGGGAGGGGGGGGGGGGTACACAAATGCTAACACATTCTCTGTCGCGTGAATCGCATTGATCATCTGTGATTTTTTTTTCGATATTCTCATCGCAGCAGTGGCTGATCCTTGTTTTCTGCTCTTGACCCTTGTGCTGTTGTTCTGCAGGGCGTCCTCCGCCAGCGGTGACCTGGTGGCGAGGCCCTATGATGGTGGACGACACCTACGCGCTGTCTCCGCTGGACGTGGTGCGCAACGATCTGGTCATCACGAGGCTGCAGCGCTCCGACCTGCTCACCACATTCACCTGCCAGGCGTCCAACACGAACCTCACACTGCCCCGCTCCTCGTCCGTCACCATCAACATGAACCGTGAGTGGCGGCGTCGCATGCTGAAGCGGTGCGCACGGAACACCGCCTCAGTTGCATGGCATGTGAAGTTTGGTGTCCCGGTGCTGCGCTTGGCCTATGAAGTACGGCGTAGGGGGGGGGGGGGGGGGGGAAGCGGATTAGCTTCGACCAGCTGGAGCATAAAAATGTGAACAGTATGAAGAAAAAAAGTAAAGTACAGCTTCGAACATTCGCAGCCGCAGAAAGAAGTAGTACGGCACATGAGAAATTTTGTCAAACCTTGGCCAAAAGCAGGTTGATTTGTATTGCTTGATGTTCATATGCTAGCGTGTAAGTCTGTTATCATTTACTTGTAAACTTGCCCAGCTTGTATAATCTCTAAGAGCCGTGGCGCCGAATTCACAAACACGCCTCGACTCGAACTTCTACTACAAGCGGTCCTCGAGGTCTCTTTTTCGTTTCCATTTTTTTTTCTCGAATCGCCCACTGAGTGGAGGAAAGACTCGAGGACTTCCTGGAGGGGCTCGAGGTAGCACCGGCGATACCTCGAGGGCTTTTGGAGCGTCAGTTTGCTTGAAAACATGGCGGACATCATTTTTCGCTCCCTGCATGGATTCAGTTCTGCTCGCAGACTGTGCTTTTCACAAACGCGGACATGATGCGGATGCAGGGAACCGTGTACCGAGCCGTCGGCTGAGTGACGGCCTCAGTCTGTTCGACCCGGAATTTCTGGCTGGTTATGTTTTCTTATGACAAACGTAGCTAGACTCCGGACGAGCGTGCCTGCCGCCGACGCCGAGCATGCATAAACGTGTTCAGTCGCTGCCTGCAAGGATGCACGTGTCCATCGCACCGTGGTCGCTGCCAAATTTCAAGTCGTCACTCGAATGGCAAGCAATGCTTCGAACCCCACTGTGTGCCGAGTTGCGGAGCGCTTCGCAGAGCTGCTTGCGAGTGCGCTCTTTACCCGCGTTGCGAAGTTGCTGTAGAGGGCGGTGCACCTGTAGGGAATGGCGTATAACATATGCGCTGTGCGCATCAATGACTTTCCCGGAGCCTCAGGGTGCTCAGGGTGACTTTTCATCGCTCGGCCCTGTGTGCAGAAGAAATTTCACACAAATCAGGTATGTAAGTTTTTTCACAGCATATCCAAGCGCCCCAATATGCTTCCGTTAAATACTTGCCGTACGTAGATGCCACATCACCCAGACGTCACCTGCGGTGAACGTTGCGGGACTCCGAAGTGTTACAGCTGCTGTGTTCATGGAGCTTTCAAAAGATATTTTATTAGGCCGTGAACGTCTAGATCCATTTTGAAGGTTCTTCAGATGGCGCATAGTGACAATATATGCATGTTCTGTCCGTGACATGCCATGTCACGGCAAAATTTTTGTCTAAATCGTTTCCATACGCCGCTCATGCCTAATCGAGGGAGGCACGGCGAACGAAGGACTCTCGAGGAGCTCCTCGTCGGAGTAAACGCCAAGTGGCGTCTTTGAATCGAAAGCGCCTCTCGAATGGAGGAGCGGGTGTTTCGTCCACTCCACGGAATGGAGGCGAAACGTCGAGTTGCAACTTCCGCGGTAAGACTTCAGTTTTGGATGTTTTCTGACATGCAGTTCCGATAATGCATTCGTAACTGAGCATTTCCGGGTTATCGCTAGCTTACTTGGTGTGTCACCGAGGGGAAGTGCTTTTTACTGCATCTAAAGTTTCGTTTTTCTATTTTGTAATTACGTGAAGGAAGTCTCAGCTTCCGAGAGTTGCAGTGAGTTCTATGAAAGCTGCTGGAACTGTGTTTCTCTTGACATTCGCTCAATCTCAGCATGTGGGCGTACTCTACTTATCATCATTAGTAATCGCAGTCAGCTTATACTGCACGCGCATATGATGCATCTACCGCTCTGCGCATGAACCTGGTTTTCTATATTGACAATTTCTTTGGAGTAAAAGGGGAGCTAAATGTTATTCGTTACGCGGCCCATTTGCCCCCATGAAGCTGTGTCCACGATGTCATTGCCACAGCCACAATGGTTTAGAAGCGTTAAGGTGCTTTTATTGCGAAAGCAATACTGCTCGAGGTTTCCGCTCATGGCCGTCGTCCCGGAGAATCCACCATTGACCTTTAGCGTGACCTATGTGTGACGTCATACCAGCTGTGGAAAAGCGGGGCCCCAACTCGGCTCGTCGCGATCGTCCCAGCGAATCCTCCATGCTGCAGCTGCACGCCGCTGCCGCGAGGGGCGCTCGCTGTACGTGACGTCATGCCAGCTGTGGAAAAGCGCCCCCCCCCCCCCCCCCCCAACTCGGCTCGTCGCGATCGTCCCAGCGAATCCTCCACGCGCCGCTGCCGTGTGGGAGGCGCTCGCTCTACGTGACGTCATGCCAGCTGTGGCAAAACGGCCCCCCAATTCGGCTCGTCGCAGTCGTCCCAGCGAATCCTCCACGGTATGTCGGATGATGTGTATAAGGTGAAGCTGCAACGATGTGCTGCAGCTAAGAAGCGGCGGCGTGCGGAAGAAACGGATGAAGATCGGGAACAACGTTTAACTAAACGGCATGCATATTATGCAGCCAGGCGAATGCGTGCAACATCTCTTGATCTGGGTGCATCTACAAGTATCATGCATGCTCTCAATGCTGACGCGACTTTGGCGACACCTGATCTGGAACGACAGAACGAAGCGAGGAAGAGACAACGCGCTCAAGAGACGCCAGAAGAACGCTCCGCACGACTCGAGAAACGTTGTAACAAAGATGCGGCTAGAAGTCGTGCCACGTCCCGGAATGACTCCAACTGCGGAAGAAACCGCTTTTGAGTTTAGGAGAGCGTCAGAATGAGACGAAACGAAGCTTTCGCAATTCAACGTGGGTTAACCAGAGCTAAACCACATCCAATTTTTTCGATAAAGACGTGCATTCAGAGAGGCTGTTTCTACTTCTTTGCCTCTCAGCGCGATGACTGCCGCCTTCGGTAATGCAACTGCAAAAACAACGATGATGATGTTTGGGTGAAGTTTTTTGTAATACAAGCCGCATTGTTGGCTCGACTTGTTCATGATAGGTTCATTAGCGACATCGACCGTTCGTTCTTTTAATTATTGTCGACCAATGCTACAAAAAAGCTTGCGGTCTCTCTTACAAAACATGGGTAGTCTACGCTAGAGAGTGTGATATGGTCAGGAGTTTATTTGTTTATGTATTTATTAGGTATACCTACATCGCCAGTGAGACATTGTTGGATTATTTGTTTATTTATTAGGCACAACTAGCATAGAGGCATTTTTTATGGGTTTTCTGATCACTCAGTGATCATCCCAAAGTGAGGAGTTCCCCGCAAACACATAATTAGAAAAGTTAATGTAGCAGCAAATAAACTGTAAATAGAAACTTAAAGAAACAAAATAGAGGAGAGCAATAGCTTGAAGGAGAATAACAAAAAAAACATACACACAGAACAGAGCATATGGTACTGTAGGTACATCAAGAAATGAATTAACATTTTAAAAAAGAAGCCATTAGTGAATACGACTTTCAATAATAGTTTCAAGATCAGGCGCAGTCACATCAGATCATTAGGTAGCTTATTACATTCATCATTTGTGTTGGGAAAAATACTTAAAGAGAATAATCCGGGACTGGTAAGCTCTAATATTTTAAGCATTGCCTCTTTTAGACGAAGCCTAATGTGGCTCCTTAATGAATAATATTTTGGGATGGCAATATTATTCCTGCAGATATTGTGAAGGAATTTCTATTGTATTCTTTTTGCACGCAGAACGTGTTTTCCAAATCAACGCGTCACGTACTTCAGAGCCTCTGGCAGTACAATTATAATTTTTTTTTTTTGCAAACCGTGTTGCTTGCTTGTGGCCTCTTTCGAATTTGTCTTTGAGCGGTTTTATGGACCTGAGCCCAGATTACGCATGCATTTGCTAAAACAGGCCTAATTCTAGCCTTATGTAAGTTTCCTATCAGCGATTACGGAGCATGCTTAAAAAGTTTGTTCAAAAATGTGAAGTTGGCGGTGAGCTTTAGCTATTGTTAAGTAGATGTGATTAGATCAGTCAAGCACTTAAACTCATTTTTAAATATTGTATGCAGACATAACAATTTCTCACCCGATAACTTCGATATTGATTTGAACAAATCCGCCGTATACAACGAGAGTAAATATTCTCTCAGGGTTTCTTTGACGCCTTGACAATGATATTACTACAGCGGTAAAGTTTGCACAGCTGGACAAAATTTTGGCGAACTAAAGTTATGATGCAAATGCACGACTGCGGGTGGTATATAATAGATGTTATTTCACTTTACTTGGGGGAAAACCTATGCCCTTAGTTTGCGTATTTCTTCGCACACTCTTTAAAGACTGCCTGAAAGCCAACCTCGGGTGCGAGGGTTTTAGTGAATGTGTCTAAACTTAATATATCCAGGAGTTTTCAGAAATTTCGAGGTGCCTTTTTTCCGTTTCAGTTATATTGTGAAGACGCCAGTATTAGCAGCCCGTCCACGGAAAATTGCCCTTTAACATAAGAATAAGTCAATGAGTGCGTGTGTTACAATTTGTCGTCTAAAGCATCACACTTCGCGGTCATACCACTTTAGAACCTCCTACATTTTGCACTAATTCGTAGTTAAGAGAGCAGAGCAATGAGATTTGCGAGCAATGTGCGCTGGCAAAAACGCATGGCAAGTTTGTTAATGCTATGTTCTTTCCAGGATAGGAAAGGAATAGGGTAGGATAGGATAGGATAGGATAGGATAGGATAGGATACGATAGGATACTTTATTTAGCTCTAGCGCAAGTGCTTTTATGGTGGAACGAACATTGCGCTGTGTGGGCGTCGCAAAGTGGTTATGCAGGTTGGCGGCGCTGCGGTTCGGCAGATGGCGTCGAAATTCGGTCGTTCGTATACATATGCATTTAGGTACGCTTTTTCGGCACACCGGCTGTTCTGAAGCCCATTCCGGCGCGTTCTCTGCTCGCGTTAATAAAAAGGTCAGCAGTGGAGCCGATGAAGTACTGGGAAACTTGTTTAGCGCACAGCTGCTCTCGTTCGATTTCGTCGTATGAGGGCCAAAGCGCTCCTAAGCCTATCTTGGGTTAAAGAAATATACTAAGCCTGTACTTACTTTTTATAGTTATTACAAGTGGTTGACATCGGTTTTTGAAGCGCAAAGTATATTGAAACACTCTTTATAAAAGCAATCGGGCCTCCATCTTTTGATAGGTACCTCATCGCTTGACGTTTTGTGTAGAGGCCAAAACTTATGTACTTTTTCAATTTTTTTCAGAACAGGTAGGATTCACTCCGCCCGTTGGCTTGTGCGCTTTGTCGTACGTGAGTTCCCTGAAGAAAATCAAGTGCTCGCCTCTTAATTGTCTAGTATTGCGTCATCGAGCTATTGGAAATCACTGAGGGAGTGGGGGAAAAGGGAACTAAATAAGCGAGCGATTGTGGAGTGAGCCACCAACAGTAGGACTAAGCCACGCTTTGGACCAAGGGCATGGGTAAGCGGATCGCATGTGTGATCAGTTCTGTGATCTCACAACAGGCCAAATGCCTGCACACTGCAGCTGTTCATGCGGTATTAGGGTAAAATGGTCGTCATAATTTGATAAATCAGTGCTGCCATTCTGTGAACATTCTCTGAAAGGAAGCGCAAATGTAGGCACTATTTTTGCGTACTCAAAATTGGAACACCGTCATTTTTTGCTGAATTATCTGCTGGAGCCGTTCACTGAATACGAAATAGTGTGAGTACCACAACTCCTCTTTCGATATATTATGGTATGTCTAGTTATCACCTTACATTTGGAGAAAAAAAACGCTTTTAAAGAAGTAATACGTTACGAATAGTTTCTTGCTCATAGCCGTAGCTATAAATTGTGCCGGTCGATAACAACTGCACCAGGGGGCGCCAAGAGAAGAAATGAAGGCCTAAAATTTTAACCAAGTACAGAAAATATTTTGCTAATTCAAGCCCTTCTAATTTGGCACGATGACGGCTTGCGTTAAAATGACCATCCAGCTCATCAACGTCATTAATGTCTGGGCACAGGCAGCTACTAAGTTCTAAATACTGGTGAAATATTATCATTTTCTTCATATTTCTCTAAATTGCATGCTTTCGCAGTGTGAAACCATTGGGCTGTGCAGTTTCTGTTGGTAACCAGTAATGTACCAGTTATAGCGTGTCGCGATCATGGCAGCTAGAATACAACCGCAGGGAACGTACAAAGCGTTCAGCCCTGCGACTCCTTCAGTCATAGGCTCATAGGTTTAATGAATAACGACTTCTTCCATATTATTCCTCCTAGTAAAGGCGAGTTCTGCAGTGGCTTGCCAAGCTTATTTTACAACGGAGGCCACAAGAGACGCTCGCCCATCACTTTCGAGCTAGCGCGTCTTCAAGGCTGCCGATGCCTGGGAAAACTGGGCCCATATCCATTTTCATTAAATTTCTTCTTCGCGATGGGTGGTCGTCGTTGATCGATGGTCTAGGCCTAGCGCAGCTGTGCAGCGTTGTTATGCCTCTTTGTTTTACCATTCTTCCTTCTCGCTTTGTTCTAACTTCATTCTTGTTCGCGCTTTCCATTGTGTTTGTGGGCGTGATGCATTAGCCGTTGCACATAAAGTTGGTGCCGTAATTAGCTCTAGGGCTCCGCCTTTTCTCTGACAAACTCTTAAGATTTTGTGCTTTACAAGCAACCCCGGAATAAAGGCGACAAGTTGGTGTGGCTCTCCAAATTTCGCTTGTATGCGCCATTTTACTTTATTTACTTTCACTCTTGGCAGCTTCGTGAAAGTATAGGGCCTCCCACTAAACACTCCGTGTTTACTTTCTTTTTTCTATTGAGCTCTGCGCGCGTGGAACAAAGCGGTTTTATGCAGTTGGTCCAAAGAACTCCGTGTCAGCTTTCCGGCGCGTTGGACAGAGTGCTGGGGAGCGCTGGAGAAAAAACGAAGAGTTTGCAGATTTTTGGAGCTCAGAAGCTGAATTGAATGTGCGATGGCGAAAATGACTGGATGACTTGCCCCCAAAATTTTGTGGTGTGCTGGCCTATTGCATCGCGCTGTATAAGCAGTAGTGGGAAAGTGTTCACTAAGCTCGTGTGTGATAGCGCAAGCACTTTTCAAGGAAATGTTGCTGATTTACTCTTCTCTCAGGTGAACGAATCCACCGATCCCTTGCCACTTCATCCTGTAGTATGCAGACATGTAGGCTGGCCTGTCTTGAGAATAAATTCTTGTCGTGTTTGAGCCCGTAGCTTGACGACTGAACTAAAGTCCGCCTATTTGCGCAGTGATAGTTTGCACAGTTGAAACTTACTCGCCCTTTAACTTAACTGCCAAGAACGAAAAAGGAACATGAAAACTTGCATGAATTGCAACACAGACCGGCTATTTGGTCACCTCGATCTCGTAACAAGGCTTTGTAGTAGAAGCGCATTTATCGACTGGTACTGAACGTGGTAATGACGGTCCAACCAGGACGGGCACTGTTATGCAACATGGCATTCGAAGACAATATGCCGAAATCGACGCTTACCTTGTGCGGATTGTCTTTCGGGCCATACCGCGCACGTCCTTTGTTCGGAGATATGACAAACAGCAGCCCCGCTGCGCTGTCCGCCGCAGGACTGGTCATTCGGGGTTGCATGAATGTGCGGGCCCCATATCATAACAGCGGGTTTACTGAATGCGAAGCCCACAATACTGTTTTCGCCGTGGACGGATAACAACGGCCCATTGTCACCCGCTGTACCCCGGCTTTCAGGCCGTGGCGGCATCACCGGAAATGAGGCGGCGAACAAAGCCGGCTGGGGAGGGCGGCCTGCAGCCGAGCAGTTCTGCGCGTGCGGAGAAGAAGGCTTCGTGCTATTAGAGCCGGTCGAGGGCGGGCGAGTACCAGGCTTATCTGTCTTGGGCGCTACGTGCGAGAAAGGGTCCTTATTCAGGGTCATGCGGGCAGCGGGGCGCGCCTAGCGGATTCGAAGGACGTGTGCTTCGTCCTGATTCCCTTTTCCGTGCACCATCTGTTAACCCGCCGCGGTGGCTCAGTGGTTAGAGCGCTCGGCTACTGATCCGGAGTTCCCGGGTTCGAACCCGACCGCGGCGGCTGCGTTTTTATGGAGGCAAAACGCTAAGTCGCCCGTGTGCTGTGCGATGTCAGTGCACGGTAAAGATCCCCAGGTGGTCGAAATTATTCCGGAGCCCTCTACTACGGCACCTCATTCTTCCTTTCTTCTTTCACTCGATCCCTTATCCCTTCCCTTACGGCGCGGTTCAGGTGTCCAACGATATATGAGACAGATACTGCGCATTTCCTTTCCCCAAAAAACCAATTATTATTCACCATCTGTTCTCTTGCTCTAAATGCGGAGTTTCTTTTATTTTATTTTTATTTTATTTTATTCAATACTGCCAGCCGCCATTTGGTAGCCAAGGCAGGAGTGGAATAAACATACATCGTTGATATAATGCGATGCAACAAAGCAAGCACACACAAAATAAAAAGCGAGCACAGAAGCAATAACAAACACTCTGCGCTTTTTAAGAATACAAAAATGCAACAGTAAGAGCATGAACAAACACACTGCGTCTATAACAGGGACACGACAGCTGATAAGAAGGAATCTTGGTTTGTCAAGCTGACCACGTCACGCGGAAGCCCGTTCCATTCTAATATTCTTTTTGGAAATAAAGAAAACTGGTAAGCTTTAGTTCGGCATCGTGGAACTACTATTGTCGAGCTGTGTTTGCCGCGTTTTGGGCGGGAAGTATTATATTCCATGTAAGAGCCAAAATTAATGTTTGTTAAATTATTAATAATACCATGCAGCAGTTTTAAACGGTGTAACTTGCGGCGGGATTGAAGCGTCTGGAGTTCAGATTGCCTTAGTAGATTAGTGACAGACCGAAGGCGTTGTTCTCTAAATGCGGGACAGTATTTCCCTTCGCTTGTGCCCCTTCCCACGAACTCTACATACTACGGGGTCTCTTGTCAGTCCCTTTTTTGCAGTTTTGAGCAGCTACTTCTGAGTCGCTGGTATACATTTTGTGACCTGTGCTCGCTTGTCCGCCTGTGTGTGTTCTTGCTTTTCTTTAATTTTATTACTGCCTAGATGAAAAACGGCCAAAGGCCTTCAGCCAACAGGTCCAGGTAGTCTGGCTTGTCCCCCTTGTATTTCATAGAAGCATGTGTTTAAATATAGCAAACCACGAGCTACGAGGCGCCTCCTGCTGAGGACGGCGATTTGCGCGCGCCCGAACGAGAGCTGCGTCCAGCATAGCGGTTTGTGTATGTGCACTCAAGTTCGTGTTCGTACTGGGCGTTGGCACTCACGAACACCTAGGCCAGTGCAGTGGACAACCTGCGCGTGCTACCTCTAACCGCCATAACTTAAGAAGTGAATCTCTCGTCTAATTTTCACCTGCGTCCTCTTGCCTTCCTTCCCGGTAGCTGTGGCACATCTTCTTTCTGGACGATTGCTGCGATGCGCCATGAATTGCTCCTGAACATGCAACGCTTGTTGCGTCTCTCTGCATGCGATGAGGAGTATTCGCTTTTTTGTGGCACTGAGCGCCGTGCGCGAATCCCAACCAGAGACTGTTAGGAAGGCCATGCGGCTAAGCTTTCTGCAACTAACCTTGAAGTTTGGCCAAAGTAAAGAAGGCGCGGGGCCTCGCATTCTGAATGGTACGTTTATTTGTAGCTGAACTGTTGCCACATTGGAAGGCAGCCCTCACTCTTTCGTCAAAATCAGTCAATAATGATCGATTGATTATATGTAGGTCGGTGGTGATAAAATTCGTCACCTGCCTTCGATACTCTTTCGACTCTTGTCCGCCGCCGCAGCTGCTGGGCTCAAGTCCGCGGGATCAAGTTTCAATGCGTACGAAAGTGTGCGTTAAAGAACACCAGATGATCGAAATTATCTCAGAGCCCTCCACTACACACCTCAGCAGACAGCCCGCGTAGTGCTCTCATACCATACCATATCGTGCCATGCCATGCCATGCCATGCCTTGCTATGCCATACCATACCATACATACCATACATACCATACATACCATACATACCATACATACCATACACACCACACCACACCACACCACACCACACCACACCACACCACACCACACCACACCACATCACACCACACCACACCACACCACACCGCACAGCACCGCACCGCACCGCACCGCACCGCACCGCACCGCACCACCCCGCACCGCACCGCACCGCACCACACCACACCACACCACACCACACCACTGATTCATTAATACGTAGTGGGTTCGAAGGATCTGCAGAGCCGGGAGGACCGTGTTGACGCGTCTCGTTTCGTCGGCGTCTCTCTTTCGTCTCTTTTGGAAATTGCTCTCGCTCGAAGCTTGGAGCCTCGCAGCGCGCCTGTCGACGGCTCACGTTACACCGTTGTTGTTCGCTTACGTGATGCCGAGGCTTGGGAGATTTGAGAGTGCGGATGCGGGCGCGGGCAGGCCTCGTGATCGCGTGGTTTATGTGGCACGGAGTCAAATGTCTTGGACCACGGGGTCACCCGCCGCGGGGGCTCAGTGGTTAGGGCGCTCGGCTACTGATCTGGAGTTCCCGGGTTCGAACCCGACCGCGGCAGCTGCGTTTTTATGAAGATAAAACGCTAAGGCGCCTATGTGCTGTGCGATATCAGTGCACGTTAAAGGGACTATGCAACGAATAAAAAGTCACTTGCAAATGCTTTCAATGCTTAGAAATGATGCTAAGAATCATTCACACCAAGTATGAGTCTTCAGAATTGAGCCGGCAATTTATTATGAACTTTTAAAAACCGTGTTTTTCAAAATTCGCGGGCCGATTGGTGTGCTCGTAGTGACCGATTTTGGAACTAAAATCGTGGAACAAAGACGTCACTGTACCATGACGTCGCCAGGCCACCACATGCTCTCATTCGCTGGAGCCACGGCAGCGACGACGTCACGGACAAACTTTCGGTAGCCGTGAAAATCGTCTGCTCGTGCCGCCGCGCGACCCTCTCGGGCAAGCGCGAGACAGGGCATTGCCTTCGCGCATATGGTTTCAATTTTCCTCTCCCGCCCTCCTTCTGTCGGGAGTTCCGGATCCACTCGCACGGCTCTTCGCGCGCTCGCATAGGGCTCGAGGCCCATCGCAGCCGTAAAAGCGAGCAGTCGCACCTCGAGGTCCGGGTTTATTGCTGCTAATTACCACAGATGACAAGCAAAGAAACCCGACGCGCGCCGCAATCCAGGAAGGAGAAGAGACCGGAGAGATTCCGCCACGCCGCCGACGCTGCTGCTGGGGGGCTAGGAGCGACAACCGGAAGTTGGAAAGTAAACGTCAGCGGATGACGTATTCATGGGCGGGGCCCAGTCCCAGAGCTGTTTTCTTTATTTTTTTCTGGTGCTCCTCGTGTATGAGTTGAGGGGGGAGAGGAGGAGCGTAATTTTTAATCGTCTATATCTTCGCTGTTATTGATGCTCGCTCAAAAATTCTTGCACTGGGGGTGACGAGTGATCGAATGCCTATATATCGTCTGCTTTACGTAATCTCAATTAATTTATTGCATAGTCCCTTTAAAGATCCCCAGGTGGTCGAAATTATTCCGGAGCCCTCCACTACGGCACCTATTCTTCCTTTCTTCTTTCACTCCCTCCTTTATCCTTTCCCTTACGGCGCGGTTCAGGTGTCCAACGATATATGAGACATATACTGCGCCATTTCCTTTCCCCCAAAACCAATTATAATATTAATATGGGCCACGGGGCCTAGGTTTAGATAGGCTTCAGAATGGATGTGCAGCCGATCCCCAGTCAGCTGCTACGACACAGACTGACAAAGCGCAACGGAACTAGGACGAGTAGAAGAAACACGAAACACAGGACAGCGTGGCTCGAAAGCAGCCCCCCCCCCCCCCCCCCCCCCCCCCCCCCCCCACACACACACACCAGGCGTTGTTCCGCTCGGCGCTCACCTAGTGAGCCGGAAAGAGAGACCGATAACCCGATGAGGGGCGCCTCGTGGTCGCTGCGTGTTGGGTCTACGTGGCGTGTAAGTAAAGGCCGATTCACACGACGGACCGTTCGCCCGCAGCCCGCGAATCACGTGTTCATGCGTCACCAAATTGAGAGGCGTGCTGTCGGCCCGCGGACTGTACAACAAAGGAAGTTCAAGTGCCTCTCCCCTCGCGGGAATTAGCGGCGGCCCGCGAAGACGCGCGCGCTAGCTCTGGCAACTACCGTTCTTCGGCTGCTGCATTTCGCTGAGTGGGGTTGAGCTGGCGCGCTGTTTTGACAAGCTGCACTGCGTACGCTACAATGACGAAGCGATCGACTACTAGCAAGACGGCCCAAGCCATTGAGGAATTGTACAAAGTTCCGCACCTGCACCATTCAGTCGCAGTCATGGGTCGGCAGGAAAAAAGTTTGACCAGCGCTGCCAATCGCTTTAAAATAATCTGGCAACAGTGGTACACCCAGTGCGTCGTCTGCTCTTTTGGTTCGTCGCAACCGCTTGACGTGATCGGATCGCAGGCCAGTTTTTAGTGGCGCATGAACACGTGATTCGCGGGCCGCGGGCGAACAGACCGTCGTGTGAATCGGCCTAAATGGGAATGCTGACAATACCCTACCGTACCTTACTGTACCTTTGTGCTGCATACCGTTCTGTATAGCACCGTACCATACGTACCAACTATACCTTACCATACCTTACAATATTGTACTGTACCGTACCATGCTGAGCCATGTCATACCGTACCGTACTGTACCATAACATAACATATCATACCGTACCGTACCGCAGCGTACCATACCATTACATTCCATACTGTTCCACACCATACCATGTCGTGCTTTACCGTACCAGACCATACTATCCCTTAGAGTACAATACAATACGATACCATGCCATACCACATCTTACCGTACAGTGCCGTACTGCACCATACCACACCATACCGTGCCGTACCGGACCGCACCATGTGATGCCAGCTGTGCCACACCATGCCCTTTTTACCCTTGTCTCCTCGTCATCTACTTCTGCTTTATCTGTGTGCGCAGTTCGACCCCTGGACGTGCGGATCACGACGCTGAAGCGGCCGCTATCGGCGCACCGCAAGGTCGAGCTGTCGTGCCAGTCGACAGGCGGCCGGCCGGCACCCCAGCTCACCTGGTGGCTGGGCAAGAAGAAGCTGTCGTTCGTGCGCGACAACGTGTCGGTGGGCGACAACCTGACCACGAGCACGGTCTCGTTCGCGCCGAGCACTGACGACCACGGCAAGTACCTCTCCTGCCGCGCCGACAACCCGATGCTCTCCGGCGCTGGCCTCGAGGACGGTTGGACGCTCAACATCCAGTGTAAGTGGGGCTCCTGCTCTGTGACCCTGCTGAAAAAAAAAGAAGGAAGGCGAAAGGCGGTTAAAATCCGAAATGCATCTAAGGGCTGCTCTCCGTCGCTTCTCCGCAGGTTTTGAGCTGGACAGTTACTAGAAGCTTCAGTACATTTAACTTTCATAAATAATGCAAGAAGTGCGCATTGCAGGCGTAATTGTCTGCATGACCAGTATCAAAGCTACATGTATCGTCGACAGTATCTTTCTATACGTTTTGTGTATTAGTATTAGGTATCGCTTGCTAAAATGAAAGCATCAGAGCCTCTGGAGGCAGTAGAGAAAAAAAAAAAAGTTCAATGGTCGAGGGGTAGCCATTCGAGTCCTGGCTCGACCGTTTTTCTTTTCGACGCAACTGCTTTTCTTTCTTCAGAAGCACTACATAATTGTGGTGAAATGGCGTTACGACCCTGTAGACCCTGTAGTGAGAAATTCCATAGTGACGTCATCGTTGTTAATCTGTGAGTGTTTTAATCAACCGTGCGAGGTCCTATGGCTGTGATGTCACGACCCTTTCGACGAATCCCCATTTCCTTGACATACCAAAACTAACTACGGCGGTTTTGCCGCCGAGAGGGCCCCTGACGCTGTCCTTTTAATAGCCACCTTTATGACATACAACACGGCACCGTGGTTTTGCGCTGCTGTGTACGGAGGCTTTTTTCATTGGCTTCGCTTGAAGCACGGCAGCATCGCCGGGCTTTTTCGAACCGACGCTTTGAGAAAATGCTGCTACTCACTAGTGTTCAGTATAAAACTTCTAAATAACAGAGATTAGCAACATGTGCATTGCCTAATAACTTTTAGCCTTTCACTCTTTGTTGTTTTCTTTTTAGCCTTCAACTTCAAACTCTGTTAAACATAGTGCTGGGGAAATAACTGTCCGGCTTTCCCAAGCGCACGGAGCTTGCAATTATTAGCAGAGCGCAAAGGCAGAGGCAACTGGTAAATACTGCAGTAACAACCTAAGAGCGTGAAAAACTGTTTCAAATTTATTCGTTGTAATGAAGTGCTGAGAGACCGGTTCGCACGAAGAACATTAGCTTTAGAAAAAAACTTTTCTATGTTGCTTATGAAAGAGATTGCCTTAACGTCACCATCGCTTCTTTCCGGTGCTAAATTTCGACGAAACTGGCTGCGCTGACAGTGTACCTTGAAGAAATTAGAGCATAAAAACATCCATGCGGTTGGATTTGTTTATATCCTTTCAAATACAGCGCGCTATATAAAATGCACTAAAAATTCCAGAAATCATGGAGTAATTTTATAACTTAGCGAATCGTATTACTAGCTTTACTAATATTTGCCGTTCCAGTTGTGTGTCGAAGTATTGACGATGCAGTATCGAGTATCTATCTGCACCGGAAATCAAATTTGGTCCGGCATCTTCTATCGGTATTGGAAATACAATTTTTGAGGGCGTTGGGTATCAATATCGAAGATACTTTTTCCAGGTGTAATGACCAACCCTGGTAAATGATAGCTTTGTGAAGTTCAGTTCATTCAATTTTGATGTTGCAATTTATATGCCGCTAATTACACTCGAATGCGTCTGACAGGCTAGTTAAGACGTGACGGTAATAAGAAAATGATGCAATGCACTTTCGGTCTCCTCTCCTTTGCTGTCCTGCTCGTCCAGTCCCCCTCTCCATCTTTTTCCACTCGGTGGTTTGCTGAAGCAGCGCTTAGATAAACCTCGGTTTTGGAGCTCCGCAGCCGTCAGCGGAGTTTTAGAGGCATTATGCACCCGACAGATTCAGCAGGAGCGTAGGACAACTGAACTGAAGCAGAATTTTTTTCTCATATTAACAATATTACTAAGCCAACTGAAATTGGGTACCCTTGTCGTAGCGAAAAAAGCGCTCCTCATATCAGCGGCGTTTCCGGCATCTCTTGTCAGGACTAGGGAACGCTTTGCCGTGGCGACCACCGCCGACAGGAACACAGGAAGCCCTGCGGTATTGTGAAGCACACTGTGTTCTTGTTTACAAAATTATGTGTTATTTTTCGCTGAGAACCTATGAGTTAAAATGGTCAACGAAGAGCTTTGCATAACTGAAAACGTCGATTCGAAGCCTGTAGTGACTATAGTGGGGCTCGCTTTGACTGCGTGTGAGCAGAGCCGATGGCGCGACGGCACTTTGCTCTGCCGTGCGATGAGCGGTTACTGAGAGCAGCTGTGTAATAACACTGCATTTAAAATCTCTCCAGAAAACACAAAGCCGTAGCCTTGAAAACAAAGTATTTTTTAACTCAGATTAAACGCGTCACTTTGTCATGCACCAACACGTACAAAATCAAGCCATCAAAATCATCACATTGAATAATGGACGCTCTTCTGTGCCCCTATTTGAAAAATTGAAAATTGGTTTTTGGGGAAAGGAAATGGCGCAGTATCTGTCTCATATATCTTTGGACACCTGAACCGCGCCGTAAGGGAAGGGATAAAGGAGGGAGTGAAAGAAGAAAGGAAGAAAGAGGTGCCGTTGTGGAGGGCTCTGGAATAATTTCGACCACCTGGAGATCTTTAACGTGCACTGACAGCGCACAGCCAGCGCCTCCTCTAAAATAGAGGAGGCGCTGGCACAGCACACGGGCGCGTTTGCGCTTCGCCTCCGTCGAAACGCGGCTGCTGCGGTCGGGTTCGAACCCGGGTATTCGGATCAGTAGTCGAGTGCCCTAACCACTGGTTCTCTGCATTAACAATGTTATCAAATTCAATGTTGTCTTTGTCTATCGGGTAGTCAGTGATCATAATCTCCTGCAATTTCTACTTGTGGAAGATATTACTAATCTCAGGACGCCCGCTTTTGCTACCAAAATAACTTTTTATAACCAAAAGTTCGCACTAAATTTGTTATTCAAACAGTTAGGTTGTCAATTATCAGCCTTTCGATTGCAATATCTTATCACAGTAAAATAGCTCCATCTCTATCTTCATTTAAATGGAAACTTACTATGTTCATTTCTAATCTCTGCCCCGCCGCGGTGGCTCAGTGGTTAGGGCGCTCGACTACTGATCCGGAGTTCCCGGGTTCGAACCCGACCGCGGCGGCTGCGTTTTTATGGAGGAAAAACGCTAAGGCGCCCGTGTGCTGTGCGATGTCAGTGCACGTTAAAGATCCCCAGGTGGTCGAAATTATTCCGGAGCCCTCCACTACGGACCTATTTGTTCCTCTCTTCTTTCACTCCCTCTTTTATCCCTTCCCTTACGGCGCGGTTCAGATGTCCAACGATATATGAGACAGATACTGCGCCATTTCCTTTCCACCAGAAACCAATTATTATTATTATTTCTCTTTAGTCCTTTTTGATTAGTCGCCGTGTTGTTTGTTTTATGTTCATCGTATCCAATATATGTTTCAATACGTTCTTTGGGCAGCAAATCATGTTATGATGGTTAGCATGTATGTCGGAACCTACTACTGGCTCCGTTGCTTTAGCTGTTATTTATAATCAGCTGTGTTTTGATGCTTACTGTGTATGTTTTGACTAGCTACTGTTATTGTTGCTGTCACTAAATGTTCTCACTACTTTGTAGGTTTCATTTAAAGTCCCTTTATATGCTTTACTATGGGACCCCTTTCTGTATTATAATAAGTATGCATTGGTGTGTTACATGTTGCTCAGATTAACTTCAAACTTCAACAGGTCTCTATACCACTTTCCTCTGTTGGACGTTTAAAAGTGCCCTCACAGATTATCCTCTTTGGAGAGTTCTTTTTTAGCAGCGAAGAAAGTGCACTTAATGTGATTGTGTGAATCTGAAATTGTCAGCCGCCGCGGTCGGGTTCGAACCCGGGAACTCCGGATCGGGCGCTCGACTACTGATCCGGAGTTCCCGGGTTCGAACCCGACCGCGGCGGCTGCGTTTTTATGGAGGAAAAACGCTAAGGCGCTCGTGTGCTGTGCGATGTCAGTGCACGTTAAAAATCCCCAGGTGGTCGAAATTATTCCGGAGCCCTCCACTACGGCACCTCCTTCTTCCTTTCTTCTTTCACTCCCTCCCTTATCCCTTCCCTTACGGCGCGGTTCAGGTGTCCAACGATAAATGAGACAGATACCGCGCCATTTTCCTTTCCACAAAAAGCAATTATTATTATTATTATCAACCGTAAAGCGTACGCTATTACGTAGCGCTGCTACTTATTGTGAGCCTAGAGCACGTTATCTCAAGAGAGGAGATTTAACCAGCGGAGTAAGCCGATTTCACCGCAGAGTGCTAATTTCATTTCTCCGCGGGGACCTTAGTGCGTTGTCCGCAGTAGTTTTCACATTCGCTTGGAACGAGGTTAGCAGTGACAGGCCAAGTTGTAGTCAGGCTTTCCAGTCGACTTCTGTCGATTAGGTACAGCGAAATAAAGGAAAAGAAAACCAAGATGCTGTTTTACACGCGAACGCCTGTAGCGGAGAAGCGTACCCTCTGCAGAAGTCGGCTGTTGCCGAAAAGCCATGGATAATACCATTACGTAATTGCAAACTAACGCTTGGGTGGATCCTGCCTCAAAGCTTACGCGCCCAGCGGGGTGGAGCGCCCATTCTCAAAGATTAAAAAAAAGAAGACAGGAACGTTTGCGTAGGCTGCGCTCTGCACGCAATGCATTTGAACTACACGCGCCGCGAAGCGTTATCAGACGCGCTGGTTGCATGCGCCAAAGTCCCTGCGATCCATCACGAGGCGTAGGAGGTAGGCCGGGGGATGAGCGGAGAAAGTTATTAGCGCGGTGCATTTCCCTTTTGCCTACGACTGCGCAGTGCAACTGTGTGCTGATAAATCTTCCAATGCCACCGCAGGTTGCAACTGCGGCGCGCCCTAATGGAAAACACGCTCGAGTAGGAGAAAATGGGCCAGGGGATGCAGAGGCCTACTCGATGAAAACTGCGAGCAGCCGTTGTCAGAGTGCGCCGAGTGCGCGAACCGAAACGACGTGACTGCGCGTTCAGCGCGAGCGAGGATTGTTGAAAATAATGGCCGCTGCGTCGGTCGCTCGACGAAAGAATTGTTGTGAAATGCATGTCTGATTAACATGCTCGCATGGCTGAGCACGATGATAGCGGACTCTGGTAGATTGGCACACGTTACCGGTGCACTTTTTGCCATTTATTTCTTTTTGTGTATTGCTGGTTTTGACATGCGGAAGGAAAAAAAACGACATTAGTACTGCGTCCTGTAGGAACTCAGCGTTTTGCTCCTTATTTGGAGGAAGTGCACAATTTTGAGGTCTTACTACCCTCTACTAAAAAGCCTCAGATCCTGCGTTACTACTCACAGCAAGCTGTAAGTCCTGCGCAGTAACGCGCCACACGAAAGCTGACAAAATTTGGCTCCATTTGCCAGATAAAGGTCGAAGATCGGACCTTAGAGGGAACGTCCATAGGGAACCACGAAGAACGAAACAGTGAACAGCGAAGTCGCTCTGTAAGACGGACCTTTAGAGACGCTATTCCATTCGGTGCTCTTTCAAGATCGACAGCTACAATCGCGTGCGACTGAACTCTTGTTCAGAACAAGCCAGCCGTGGCGAAGCACGTCTGGCGAAGGGCAGAAGAAAGTAAGCCTCCCAAGCTGTCACCAGCGCCGCAACAACTGAGTAACAAGACGACGGAAATGTTGCCGAGGTCGATGCGTTAAGGTGGAACAATGGAAAGATAGGTGGTGACCCAGCCTGCTGTAGCGGAGAGGGGCTCAATTAGCTCCGCTATTGAGCCACTCGGAGCAGCGGCCGAAAGGATTGCTTTTCGAGCCGTGGATGGCATCTTGATGGGCCGCGATCCTGCTCAATACCCAATCGCCATTGGCTTGACAGGACTGCCGATTGATAGTCGTAAAAGCGCCGTTTCTCAGTTGTTTCCTCCTATGTGTTTTTCCTACATCTGTTTTTTTCCCTTAAGGAGCGAAGGATGAGTGGTTGTGCATCCATCTTCATGCATCCTCTCGTGGAGCCAGCTTCGCACTGCTGCTGTGACTCCTCATTGTATGTGTGTGGGAGACTTATCCTGGAAGAAGCGGAGTCGGTGGAGTGTGCGGCATCCAGAAATTCCTGTTCTTTCATGCTAATCAAGTTATGCCGATAGGTCTCAGGACCAAAATGTATATGAATCGGAGGGAGCGCGGGGGGGAGGGGGGAGGGCGGTCGCGGAAAAAATTAGGCAGTGGTTTAGCTCTGGTTAAGCCCGGATATACAAGCGAAAAGCTTCAGTTATGCTGGACTTGACGTCATGGTTATGCTTCGTAGCTTTTCGAGCCTTCAGCGTGGCGCCGCCTCGCTGAAGGCTCGAAATGCTACCGTAATGTAGCTACCCCTACAACGGCCCCCCCCGGCCAGCAACAAAACAGCACTATTAAAAAGAGCAAAACAACAAAAGAGTACACGATAAAGCAGTACGCTGACAAAAAGCAAGACGCAGTACGCACGGCGCTATGAGACTGTAAACTATCATCGTCATAACCGCGAAGGTGCAGCTTAGCCCATAAGCAGCTGCGTTGTTAGGTTAGGTTAGGTTGTATTGATCAGTACCTAGGGAAACACATTTATTGTCTCTCACGTGCACGCTTTTCTTTAAGTGAAGTTATGTTTTAAAAGGATTTATGAACTGGTTGTGTAAAGTACGGCAGCGCAACCTAATATTTGGGTAGCGTCTAGTGGCGCGAGCCACGAGACCGTACTTGTTTTCCGGATACTTGACGGTAATTAAAATCAGTTGATTGAAAATTGATAATTAAAAATCAGTGCACCAAGATATGCCCGCCGACGTGTGGGTAGAAACAAAAGCGAAAAAAAAACAAAGGCAGGGGGATATTCGTGCTAACTTGGTGTCTCGGTTTCCTAGATTCTGCTTGCGTAATAGAGAAAAAAAAGTGACAGGGTTTTAACGTATGTAAACCGAGTAGGCGTGCGAATGCATCTGTTTAGCCTGACTAGCTCATTTTCTTGCTTTGCTGTGTCGTCGTCGATAATAGACTCAGGTTAAGCTCTGATCGAGGTCAAGACTATCTGCCATTGTGTACAGCTAGCGCGACGCTCTTCCGAACTCCCATTGGTTCCCGCTTGCGGGACGCTCGAAGTCTTCACGCAAGATTTTTGGTTGGGTTTGAGCGTGTTTAGTGTTATCGCATTGAAATAGGCCATTAAAGCCAAGCAAGCGAGCACTGCTAACCACCAGTTCTGCCATACGCACTCTTAAGCAACACTGCATTGTACCGCGCTGCGCTGTTCTACGGTCATGCTGTCTTTTCTCTGTGCTCTTCTGTCGTCGTGCTTTTTTTTGCGTGTGTTGTTTTCTCCTCGTATTGCTTTGTATCTGTGCAATTTGCGTTTTTGTTGTATGCTGTTCTTTGATTGCGCCTAAATCGGGAAGAGGGTGTTTTCTAGAGTGGTGCCTTGCTGGTCACGCCATCCAGGAGGGTCAGGTAGTAGGCGACAACTGGTAAGTGAGCTGGAAGAAAAGGAGTGCCGGTGCCGAGGAACGTTGAAACAGTCCTAAATACGTGCAAGCGGTCTAGTTCTTGCTTTCCTTCCTTTAGCGCTGTCACTTAGAGTGACCATTCCCCGCATTTAGCCATTTTTGGTTTTTCTAGCGATAGATACATTACGGTAGCATTTCGAGCCTTCAGCATGGCGGCGCCGCCACGTTGTCACGTGGTTGGCCACGTAATGCGGAGCAGCTGCCGGCGGCGCGGCGCTGTGGTTGATCACGTGGTTCGTCACGTGGCTGGTCACGTGGTGCGGAGCAGCTGCTGCTGCCCGATGCGCGGCGCTCCAGCGAAACCGAGCTGCCACAGTTGTGCGCATGCGCCGTGTCAATTGGGACGAAGATGAAGAAGAAACGCCCAGCGAAACGGAGCGGCGAAAGACTGACTTTCCAATTCAACTGAGGAAGTTCCACTCGGTCAGCTGTAGCTATCGCGTCACTCCAGGTTTAACCAGAGCTAAACCACCGCCAATTTTTTTCCTTTGCTCTTTCCCTTAACGTTTCTTATTTTTGCACTCTCCTGTCCGCAATTTTTCCCTCTTTCATGAACGTTTTCTCTCACTCCTAGTCCCGACGAGCTTTCCGTCGCTTCTTCGATGTCAGTGCACTCTGTCAGCTTGCCTCACAGCCCTGCCACCTGTCTGTCCCTCACTGTACGCAAGCATTCACGCGACGAGGAACGCGCGCAACGTATCCCTGCGGGCGCGGTCGTAATTCTCTCTTTTCGAGACAAGCAGGGCACGAGCGGCGCCGACATGTAGCCGCCATTCGCGGGGCGGCGGCTTTGCGCGGAAACACAGGCAACCGATGGCGTTTAATGAGAGTCTCCTTCCGCCGATTACCACCGCCCGTGCCACTACTGCTGGCGCTGTGGCATGGTGGCTCAGCCTTCGGTCTGTGACGCTGCTTCCCTTGCCTCTCTGCGACTCTAGCTGAACCGTGTGCTGAACACACGGTTTAGCGATGATATCGATGCCGCCTATGCTGCTCGTAATTTATCTGCTTCAAAGATTTTCAGCCAGTCACGATAACACTGAGGATATCAAATACGGAGCACAAGTGGGCTCTCTACCGACAGGAAATTAATGCTGCCACCCTCGCAACAGTATGTGCCGTATTGCTCTGTCCAGCAGTAGATTCCTACATGGAAATCGAGAACAAACAACGTCACGGTTACTGCAGCGCCGATGCCTGTCTAAGAGTATTGCAGAGCTTCCCTCGCTCATTGTTTGCGACCAAGGCTACTATGGACGCACAAGTGACAGACTGGCGTTAATTTCAGTCAATATCTTTCAGCGCAGCTTGAGCCAAATGAGGTGATGACACGCACGCAGTGCTTTGCTAACGAAATTCGCACTTCAGTTTTATTCAAACTGCCATTTTATTGGTGCTTTCGCGAACTAAAGGGGGCGCCTGAATTGATACAATACGGCGACGTTAATGAGCGACTGCTCTTGAGTCAGCTCAGGTAGAATCGCGCTCTTTAACGCGACAGCGCTAAGGGCCCGTGTCGCAGGAAAACCGGTATCGTCGTCGGCGGCGGCGTTTGCCGTGAACGAAAAATCCCAGAAGCACTAGAAAATAAAACTAAGTAGGAAATTGGTCGCTTTCGGGAATCGAGCCAGGACCTCCAAAGTGCGAGACGAACACGCTAACCACTCCGCCACGCCAGCTTTTTTTCTTTATTGCATGGAAATAGTGCCCAAAAGAAAAGTCTAAGCACGCTTACGCCACAAAACACCAGGCCACCTTAAACCTGCACGACGACTCCTTCCAAAACATCAAAAGTCTGGGAAGCACACACATGCATCCAGATAGGGGAGCCAGCTAGGCGGCTCTTGCGGGGCAGCATATACTCCCCGCACCAAAGTGCATTGTTCACGAAACAAAGATTTTGACGACTGTGGTGATTCGGCGTGGCGGCCCATCATGCGGCTCTTCCAGAGAATAAATAGTGCCAGCAACATAAATAGATCACATGGCACAACACGGTTTTTCTCCGCGGGCAAAAAACGGATACTGTAGGGTGTGATGTCAATGTCCTTCTTAATTGTTCCTCTTAAAATGTCCCAGAAATATAGCATCAATGTACAGAATAAAACTACGTTCAATTGTCTCTGGTGTATTGCACAGGCAGCCATGGTCCATGGCGCAAGCATCTACTTAGCGTGAAGCCATGCCTTCACAGGCAGCGTGGATGTGTGCGGCTTAAAAAATAATGTTTTTGCAGCAGAAGAAATGACGATTCCACTCCACGCCATGCCAGCTCGATGGTTTGGAATGAACAAAGGCGCGTCTAGTGAATACGGTGTTGTCTTAGAAGGGTGCTTTTCCTTCACTTACGGCGCGGGTTGGGTGTCCATTGAGATAAGTGAGGCAGACGTGATTTACTTTCCTTAAAACCGATTTTATTTTCATTTTCCTTGGCTTACGGCGCGGTTCGGGTGTCCACCAAGATATGTTTACTTTCCTTAATTTGTCCGGGCGAGGCGTCGCGCCGAGCGGACGATGGCGTTCCGTGGGACCCATGGCAACACTGCAACACGCTGTCGCGTCCTGCTCTGAAAGACAGAGCTTAAGCGTCCTCCGTTTTTTTTTTATTTTTCCTTTCACGTGTTTGCCGATGGTGACAACCTCATATGATTTAGAAAAGTGTCTGTTATCCAGGCTGTGAACAAATAAATGGAAGACAAAGAGAAAAAAATCCCTGTCGGGGGTTTGAAAATGGACTGCGTGTAAGCGTAGCAGTAGTAGGCGGTCGACGCGAACTTTGGAGAGAGTTTACGATGAATGACATTGATAATGAGCACTCTTGTACAACGGGTGAATGAAAAAACCAAATCAGGTGAGCGACACCCAGCGATTGTCATTTTTGTGCCGATTCGCCGATAACTACCTAGAAAATTTTGACAGTCGCTGTCGCTTGGGGCTTAATTGATACACATGCGCCGTTTTGCGTTTTCGCGCTCATGAACTTTTTGAATTGTGAGAGCTGTGTGCCTAATCTTGCGAAAGAGTTGAAAGCGAGAACAACGCGCCCGTCATTTTCTTCTCACAGTCCTCTCGGAAGAACAAACCTGCCTGGTGCTCTGTTCGTACCTTCGCATACTGTTTCAAGTGACAAATAGTATTTTGTTTTTCAGATAGAAGGGTGATTTTCAGCTGCCATCCCTGACTAAGTAGCCTTTGCCATCTTCATAGATCTGGTCTCGCAAGATAACGCGAAGCTGTGCAAAACTCGGAACCTTGCGGGATCTCATGATATGTGAAACTGAGAGCGGGAAAAGGGAAAACCAAACAAACGCATTATACCCGAGGCTGAATCAATGCTCTGACGCAGTTCTACTGCCTTGGTTTTGACACGTTTTGTATTAGAGTGGCTACAGCAGTGTGTGTATCCGTTAGTAGATGGCGCTAGGAACAACGCGCGGCGTGCGTCACGTGCGTGTAACTTATAAGGGTTTCAAACGACATGGCGTAGGCTACTTAGACTTCACACGTTTGCGTACGTGAACTTTGTACATCAGTGACAACTAAAACTGCCTAGTATCCCAAGCCTCCGAACGCGTCTTGTGGGCTTGCGAATAGGCATATAGCTCGATATTCACTGCAACGCGGATCAACGGGGTACGAAACGTTTCCTCCGCTCCACTCGAATGCATTACTTTGCTCAGACGTTCATTAAAGCTGCGAACTGGGCGAGTTGGTATTGATTGAAGTGAGCACCACAGGTGCCGAGATAATGGGTCTTCTTGTAACCTTGCCCGTCACTGGAGAGAAGGTACTTGCACCCCTCTGTTGTCTAACACCGTCATCCTAGGAAAACATAATGACAGCCTAACGCGGGGTTTTCACATCCGCTTGGAATCAGATAGCTGCATTAGTGATCCTTCTGTCACACTAACTGATAAAGAGATGATGTTCTTATCCGGTCAAGATGTGCAGTCTCGCGCTTGTGCCGATTGTCACCGTCGTGGGCATGATAAGTAGCTTTTGTGTTGTTTTCTTTTGGTTTTTTCCCTCTTGTTTGTGTTTGGCGTACTTAGTATTTAAGATGCTTTGACGTGAATTAAAAATCTAGTTGCGAGTCAGCGCTTGTGGTGTCCTTTCTTCGTTGTGTCCCGTCGTTTTATTGCGCTGTTCAAATACGAATGGACATGCCCAGACGTTCCGCGGCTGAGCCTGTCTCTGGGCGCCAACATGAAGCACAAGGCGATCCGCGAGGGCTCGGACGTGTACCTGGAGTGCAACATCCAGGCGAACCCGGCGGTCAGCGAGGTGGGCTGGAAGTTCGAAGGCAAGCCGCTCTACAGCAACGTCAAGCAGGGAATCATCATCAGCAACCAGTCGCTCGTGCTACAGAAGGTGCGGCGCGAGAGCCGAGGCCACTACCAGTGCGTCGCGGCAAACGTCGAGGGCGAGGGGGAGAGCGACCGCGTCCTGCTCAGGGTCCACTGTGAGTAGGCCGCCAGCTGGCTGCTTTTGCCTGTCTCCCTTCAATTTTGGCGTTACTTACGTACGTTGTGATCACCACATTGAGCCGTGGCTAGAACTGGCAATGTCAGATTGATGAAAACTTATTGCGTCAACTGGGAGACGCCCGGCAAAAGCCTGTCTCAATGCTGCCTGTGTCGTGTTTTCGCCGATGGCATGTTCTCCCTCTACTATTTGGAGGGCATTATTAGTAATATTAACAATCAAAAAATTGCCGTGGAAATTTTGAATCTTACGACAGCCGGCAGATCTTTTTACGTGTAGAACAATGACAGGCGTAAATCTTCAGTAACGCCTGAAATTTCTTGTACCGCATAAAATAAGTCCAGTGGATGTATACTTGTTCAAGGGGGTCAGTCGGTGTAGTCTTTTCTTCATATGAATAGGGCTAAAAAAAACGTAAGAAACAAAACAAAAATGCAAGCCATAAAAGCGAGAGGCTCTCTTTCCGGACAGTTTCCTTCTCTCTTACTCTTCTCCCTTCGTTAGACACATGATAACGAAATAGAGAGTTTTACATGGTTTTTTCGTTCTGTCAAGGCACAGTGGCTGCGAAAATCCTGCTTAGCTTCCCACCATTGCCCTGATGGACGTTATGGTTCAACATGGTGCTTTCAATGACGTTATCGTGTTGTTTTCTTCTGTCCCTCTCATGTGGCTCGCGCGGTGACGGGTGGCGACGTTCTGCTATCGAACACATGCTCCCTAAGGAGCGCCGCTCCATCACCGCGTTGTTGCTGTTTTTCTACTTTTCGCTACACATCACGAATGAATGGAAGGACCAGAGTGTGCGCGTCCCACTCCGCCCAGTAAAACAGCTACAGTTTCTCACGATGCCTAAATGCTCTAACCCGATAGGCTATTCGTAGGGCTGTTAGGATCCAGGTGGGCCAAATGTTGAAACGCTTTAAATATCCGCGGCTGCTACCTAACTAATACGGATGGTTCTTGTGGTGTAGAAATTGTTCCACGCCTCTCTTTTCTTTTCTTTTTCCTTTCAAAATAAGGAAAAGCGCTATTTACTAGCTGAATTTGTTTGTGGGCTTCGAAATCACCCTTTCCCGTATCCTCGTAGGTTCTCAGGGTGCGAAAGTAAAAAGAAAGAAACTATTACAACAAATGAAGTGAAGTCGATTTGGAATCCTTGAATAGTTCTCCTCACTCGCCGTCGTTACTTATGGCTAGGTAAGCCATTCTTTTCCCCTGGCTCACGGGTGCGGCCGCTCTCTCCCCGCGGCGCAGACGCGCCGGTGTGCAAGAAGCGCCAGAACCTGGTGTACGGCGTGGCACGCGACGAGGAGGCCGAGATCTCGTGCGAGGTGGAGGCCGACCCGCCCGAGCTGAGCTTCAAGTGGGCGCTGAACAACTCGGTCGAGGTGTTCGACGTGAAGACCTTCTCGGTGAACGGCACCACCAGCGTGGCCTCGTACCGGCCCCGCTGGAAGCACAGCTACGGCCTGCTCTACTGCTGGGCCACCAACGCCATCGGCACCCAGCGGGAGCCCTGCGCCTTCCACATAATACCGGCAGGTGAGCCGCTCTTCGCGTCGCGTTCCTCTACAATGAAATGTTTCCCCTTTGTGTTTGGCCCAGCCGGCGCATTATTGAAGCTTGGCGGTTCGGAGCTCCCGACACATGCCTAATATGTTCGTTCAATAAGAAGCAGGCTAGCAGTGCAAACATAATCCAAATATAGCTTTCTGTTGAGGCCATTGCCAGCCGAATAGCAGTGCTTGTACACTTATCAGTTGGAACCTTTCCAGCTCGTCGTTATTTGTCTCGGTAAAACGTTCTTGCACAAGACGAAACGCCACCATCAAGATTTCATACACCTTTTCACAACCCTCTCTGTTTTTGTTGCCTCTCTACCAATGTCTTTCGCAGTGTTCGTCTCTACCTTTGTTTTTCTTCAGCACAAGCTCTCTCTGTTTTCGTGCTGACTTCCTTAAATAGAAGGATTATGGTCGTCGTCTGTTCCTACGCATTTCTTCCGTAGCTCGTGCAAAGTCTCCGTCGTCCTCGCCGCGTCCGTTTTTCCTCGTACTTTGTCCGATCACTGCGTTCACCGCAATGTTTTCCCCACGCCTCACCACCAAGGGGCCCCGCAAGCGGTGCTTCGGGAAATGCCACGGCCGCCGGCTTGGAAGTTGCGTTCTTTGGAAAATTGGATCTGCCCAGTTCCGGATGCACTCTCCGCGAGTGCGCGTCCTGGAGGCACTTGTTTACCGTCGCCAGCCTCGCGATTGCCTCCTGGCGGCTGCCTCCGGCGGGGCCTAAAGCAGCTTAAACTTGCGCCCCTTTGTTTCCAAGCAAGTCTTGTTGCTGCAAGCCGGCAGTAGGATTTGCCCGCTCTCTTATCTTTCGTTGTAAGCGGGAGAGAGCCCCGTAAGATTTAGGTATTGAACGTTGACTCGAATAGAGTTTTCAGCTTCGAGGAACCAGAAAGTTGCTAAAAGAAGCCGGGAAACAAAGCGCGGCTGCTGAATACAATAAGCGAACATTTTCGGCGTCTAAAAGCTTATTCCCTTCAGTTGCTCCAGGATGCTTTGTAGAGAAGTGAATAAGTATGGCTAGTGATCTTTTTTTCTCTGAAAAGTGTCTGTATACCACGTTTGTTTGTGATTGGTATAGGGATCGTGATAAAAAGAATAATTCAGCTTTGTAGCGATATTTGAATGCAGCTGTATAAATCGCATTTAGCCAGTGTTGCATTAGGAAATTTCTGCAATAGCGTGACGTACTAATCTCGTAACCAAAGAGGCAAGAATTTTGTTTTCTGTTCACGACAGTTCCCGAACCTTTAGAGGTGCCTTTTTCACTGGAGTTTCTTTTCTTTTTTTTAAACAAACGTACTAAAGAAAGGCTAATCTTCTCTGGACCAGCGTTAAGGTATTCGCTCGGTAACCATCTGCTTTCAGTGGAGCTTCAAGCACTGCTGGCCTTGATACTTCAAGAAGGATGTTGGAAGACAGCAGTCAAAATCAGTCATAAAGCTGGTGGATTCATTTGCAGCGAACTGAAACACTATCATGTTGTTATATATCTCAAACGCTGCTTGAGGGTGCACATAAGTTTCAGCATTTGTATTTTTATGCATGAAACAAACGAGAAAGATTCGAAACATAGAGTGTAAACCTGACTGAACATCTTAGTGTAATTTGCAGCGGTGGAAGTGGCTGGCTTATAAATTGACTAGTTAGTTATACCAAAATATGTGGTAACGGTTCAAATATTGCGGTCGATCGCAAGTATCCTTTAATTTTAAATATTGCTACAGACCCCAGCAATAATTTATTTTTACCTACGATAGTTTGACTGCATCATTCACGGTTTCTGATGCAGGAGCGGCTGTTGGGCGTTCAATAAATATTAATGCCGCTCAAAAATCTGCACGAGATCTCCACTGGGAAATAAGTAAGCAAGTTCTTCTCTGCCGGTAATATTTCAACTCGGTTCATAATGAAAACTGGCAGTGTAAAGGAAACGGGTACGAGATCGAAGAAACACAGACCACGGGAGAAGTCAGCGCTTGTCCTGTGCTTTATGTCTCCTCTATTTCATGCCGTTACATTTGCGCTGCCATTTTGCATGGTGGATGGCCGACTACAGCACACCATAGCATGTCCTACTGAGGAGCCCTCACCCCTAGAGCACAGCAAGGCCGGCTGTTGCGTAGTGTTCTTTCCGAGGGGG
The DNA here is from genome assembly GCF_052857255.1 of Amblyomma americanum. Lineage (NCBI taxonomy): Eukaryota > Metazoa > Arthropoda > Arachnida > Ixodida > Ixodidae > Amblyomma > Amblyomma americanum. Next base: position 5,725,476 of record NC_135502.1, on the reverse strand, counting down.
GGCGTCGTCCCGTAGACAGAAGCGTGGATAACTGAGCGCGGCCAGCGTCCCCCTGGACAGGGCCCCCCGAGGCGGTGCGCAACTGCCGCGTGAGCAACCAGACGGCCGCGTCGCTGGCCGTGGAGTGTGAGCCGGGCGACCACGGTGGCCTGCGACAGACCTTCCACCTGGAGGTGTACAACTCGGCGCTCGAGCTGCTCCAGCGAAACCTGAGCTCCGCCGAGGGGGCCTCGTTCGTGGTGCGCGAGCTGCCGCCGGGCACCGCCTTCATACTCGTCCTCTACGGCTCCAACTCCAAGGGGCGCAGCAACAGCGTCTCCATCTCCACCAACACGCTGCCCTCGCCCGAGCGGAGGACAGGTGAGCGCTCGGGACGCGCACTCGTTGGTGAAAGACAGTTCGCGGTGTTTGCACTTCTTTCCAAACGAGGAGGGCAGCAGTTGCTCAACGTGGGTCGCCGTGTTTTCTGACACCGTACGGTTCCTTTTACGACGCAGTGCTGTACTGAACAGCTGTACTGGGCGGAATAAACGTATTGAAACCTGCCAGACACCGGTGTCTAGCGGTACCTTCGAAACATTTTTAATTAAAACTACAGTAGGCGCCTTTCAGGATGAACTAAGGAACTTCGACTGTCTGAAATCGACAGTGGAAGTTATAGTAAAATCATGTTGATTTGCACTGCATGAGCCGTTGGTACGATTTGGTATTGTTGTATAGCTGCAAAAATTTTTTCCTTACCAGTTCGTCGCATAGAGTGCTGGAATAAATACACGGTTCAAAATAGCTAATTTTAGCTGTGTTATTTTTAACCGATGAAAGCACTCCGTGACCGGAGAGTGGTGTGCGCATGCGCAGCTAACACGGACATCACATCGGTGAGTCCAGTGCTTGGTGTCCTGATCGGCATCGTGGGAGCCCTAGTGCTGGTGGCCATCGTCATCGTGGTCGTCATGCGACTCCGCGGAGACGACGGCGAGAAGCGTAAGCGTCGCATCCGTTCCCCACTGCTTGCCTTCGCACCCCGACTCGACATCATTCACTCACCCCACAAAAGCTGTGAAAGGTGTGCGACTCTGAGTTAGAATGCGCTAGAGCAATTGACACCGGACTTGTAGCCAGTACAACAGTAGGATTTGAATACTTCTTGATTGCAATAAAAGCGCACTGTGACTTTCGCACGCTTTTTTTTTTTAAATGTCGTTTCTCTTTTGCTTTTCAGGGCCTACGGAGGAGAGCCCTGAAAAGTAAGTTGTTATATTTATTAAGCTTACTACGGCCACTTTTTTGTCTCAGATATTATTTAAGAGGTTTAGTCTGAGCCCTTGCATCATGTTAAATAGCAGTCGTAGAGAAAATAAATACACTTGAAGATAATTGGCGCGAGTAATGCCTTCCTCGTGCTTCGTAAGTTTTCGTAGATCAAATTAAATGATTGGAAAAGAAACAAGCATGGCCTTTTCATTAACACTTGCACCTAAGAACGATTGAATCGTTTCTGTTCCTTCAGCGATCACTTCGTCGTTTCAGTTGGATTGCGAGGGCATCTTTTTTTTATGTTTGCATTTTTACGGAGGTTTGCTTACGTGGCAGGAAAAGTATGAATGCGGGGACGAGAACTTGGTCGTTTCCGATTGGTTCGCGGGCTTCGATGAGATCCCATTGTGTGCGACTAAAGAATTCTTCGTTTTTATCTCGGGTTTGCATTATTTAATTTCTTCGTTTGGTTAGAGTATCTAATTTCTAGAGTATCTAGTTATCTAATTTCTTTGGTTAGAGTAGCTTTGGATACGGCGCAGAACTACGCTGAATGTTAATGATACTTCACCACAAAGCAGCGTACAGGTGCCATAAAAGTTTGTTTTTACGATGAATGGTAGACAGAGAAAAAAAAGGCGCAGAAGTCGGCATGACCGAAGGTTCGCTGACCGCCTACTATGCACCTGTGAAAGAGGAGAAAGTGTAGTTTAATAAGAAAAACAGTCGGAAAAGTTATTGGACGTGGCATAGCCTTTCCTTAAATGATACGGCAAGCAAGATTTGAAAAGGGGGGCTTCCTATAAAAAATCAAAATGAAAGAGCAATCAAGAGGGAACTTTCCGAATAAACAAGTACGTGGTCACACGAACCTCTGTTTGCTGATCACTTGGTACCCCCTTTCTTTTTTGACGAATATACTGGCCAAAAACCCATAAACATAAAAACAATATTACGATCCAGCTTCATAGTCCCTGTTTAGTCAGAAGATCTCAGCTTCAGAAGTATTGCGTGCAAAACAGCAGTATGCATTTCATAAGGCTGAGCGCATCTTGGCTCCTGAACGGGGGGTAATATTTTCTAACGCAGGTGCTTTTTGGGAGATTGTGACCTAAAGATATGATAGCCAGCACTGAGCGATTGCAGCCATAAATAAAAGCTTTTGCTTTAAGCACAGTACAATTTTTTTCATTAAAAAAATCTTTAGCTTTGCTTCTGTATCAGGACATATCGAAACGCACAGTCATTTCACAGCAGCCGCTAAATCTATTTGGGCATACATAATTGAATTTAAAATTAACGTCAGAAACTTAGTGACTCATAGGGACAGCGTTTGTAGTAATTTTTTGTATTTGATAGAAATAGCCATACAAAGAAAAGATCAGAAAACCTTGGGAGAAAATTTTACGTCGATGAATCGTGCTTTTGTGAAGTATGGCTTTTGCAGCTTTAAAACAAGCAAAATGCATTCTGATAAATTGTCAGTAGTTAGTCATTCTGATGTATACAAAAATTTTAATGCGAAAAAATTAAACGGCTCATCGGCAACGAAGCGCGGCGTCGCTGACCGAAAAAGTGGTCACAAAAAATCCCAGGTCATCATGCCTCAAAGAAAAGTAAAAATTCTTCGGAAGATGCGGAGAATTGGCGAATTTTACGAAATCGACGCCACACTGTGGCGGCGCCGCGAATGAGTCTAAGAAGAATCGGCAGCCCGCAGAAGCATTTCTTTCCTGCTTTGCTGGTGCTTCGTCAGTGCATTCAGACGTTGCTGTCATAGCTTTGTCACAAAAATATTGGCGATTTTCACGACATAGACGCCGCACACTGCAGCCATGCTGCGTTACAATTTGTGGATAACTGGCCTCTACAGATTCCCTCTGCGTGCTGCTGATGCTGGTAGCAAGCACTTTTGGATTTCGTCCCCGCAACGCCGTGCCTATAGGAAAGTTCGGCAGTGCTGGTTCGTGCCTTTTTGTAAGCAAACGAGATGGAAATGCCGTGAGGCATCATTCTATTGATTAACCACTGCTAGTAGACCGAAGATTAGACAGCTTTGGGCGCAGGAACTGTCAAGCCAGTCACAGCGTCGATGGCCGTGTGTTCGTGGCATTTCAGGGAGACGACTAGGGTGATGATAATCGATGCTCGGCATTGTAACTGCAACCGTGGCGCATTTCGCATTTCTGTCTGTTCATTCTAAACACTCGTGTTTCATGGTCTGCAACATAAATTTCTAAGCGAAGCGACCGGAGCGGAGAGAAGAGCGCATGCGAAATGGTAAACCGGTGGGCAAGGAAACAAACGCGGCGAAACATTTCGAGTTACCTTGTCGGAAAGGGGCAGCTTTACACGCTAGACCCGATCAGTAAATAACGCTTCATCCGTTTCACGCGTGGAAATTGGATTACCCGGCAAGTGAAAGCAGTAACAGAGATCAAACTAAGCGAAATTTTACAGCTGGTAGTCGGTTTCACGGCAAGTGCATGCGTGTAATGGAGCGAAGCTGCATAGAAATAACACCAAAAAACGTGAATATCGCTCTTAACAAAATACTTGCGCGCTACAGTTTTGTTCTGCAGCACAGCGCTCTAAACAAGCCTCCTCACGAAAGTACTGCTTACAAGGACGTCACTTGTTCCACTGAAGTCATGACCACGCGCAAATGATATTGCGGTTTATCTTGCTGGATTGAAATCCAAGCACACGACGGTCGAAAGCGAAACCATCGCGAAACGTCGTAGCTTTCAGCGTTACGCAATGACTTTGCAATGCCTTGCTTACCTACAGCGATTCAGCAGTAAACCCTCGCATTTTTCTGACTTTACCTCCCTGTAGAAATTCAGCTCTGATGGTCTCCACATCGCTAAAAATATCCCGGAGGCTCAGAAGAGTGGAGAGTTGGGCTTGTTGGTTTACGATCATGTTGGGAACAGCGTAAACACAGGACGGAGCGAGACACAACACAGGTGCTGAACCCGGAGGCGCGCGAGGATAGTGTGCGGTTTCGCTTACACGGCGGACGTTTGCAGGCACAGGTCGGCGACTTCCAGTTTGTCATCAGGTCTGTGCTTTACACCGACTAAGTGTTTAGCTAAAAGTAAGCGCTCACCTGCAATGAAAAAATGTGACTCGTCCGTGTAATCGAGGAAACCTGTTAGTGCACCCTGGCTGATCATAAACAGAGCCCTCTTTACGACTGACACCTTGGCTCAACTGCGGCGCTGCCTATAGTTCGTGAAAATCGCCAATTGAACCCAGGACTTTCAGACTGCGAGGCGAGCATGCAACTCATGGGGGAACAAAAACGCGTTGCTTCTTGGCAAACAAAGCTGAACCTGGTGTATGCGTTGCCTCACGACTGTATGCTAACTAACTAGTATGTGTGTTATTAGAGACAAAAATAAAATAAAATAAAATGATCCATAATTTTTCCGAATGTGTCCCATCCACGTGGGGATGTCCCGCATAAGAGAATTTACTATACCAAGAGTGTCCTCTGTATTCATCATAAAATGTGAGACGTACAAAAGTGTTATACCTTGTTTAGGTACAAAAATTGACAGTGTTGAAGAGAAAATCACTAGATACCTAGATTTGTTATTATTCAGCTATATTTCATAACAAAAGAACTGGTATTTTGATTTAAATTCTGCGTGGGAAAAGCAGAGTTAAGCAGATTTTCACACTTTCCTTCATATACAATCAATACCGTTTGAATCGGAGCCGGGATTATTGATGTCCTGAACTAGCCCTGAATGGATTTGTGGTCGTGTGGCCATTATTTGTTTTTGAGCTTGCAGTGGCCACTGTTCAGTATTTTTTTCCAATTTAGGGCTTCTGCTGCTCCGCCGTGTGTGAGAGATCGCAGCAAGCGTTTTCCTTCTAATTTTCAGGGTGCCACCATCGAAGACAAGAATCTAATAATTTGCTGTTTCTACCGTATTCCAAAATTCTCTGTGTTTTCGGGGCTATAGTTTCTTTTCGTTCCGGAAATAATGGCCTGTCCTCCAACGTCCCAAAGTTACGAAGTTCTCGGGAGTTTTTCAGGGGGACCTTGCTCCTGTTGGTCAATCTCTGTCATCACAAATTTGTTAAAGTTCTCCGGTTTTAGTACACTCCATCAGTAGGCGTTGCTGTAGCGCTGATCAGCCCTTGTACTAGTCAGGAGAAAATCTCTCAAGAATAGTTATTACTTAAAAGAAAAGAAATAAATTCCGCAAGTGTATTTTTTGTTGGCTATAAATACGGTTGGTACCAACCGTATTTGCTGAATTCGCAAAGATTTTAACCGTGCGGATGCAAATACGCTTCTTAATGCCGATCTTTTTGTTTTTGCTTTTTCAGGAATCAGAACCACCAAAGAAAACCCGTGGACGATCTTGCCCTTACCGACATTGATACCAAGGATCCGTCTGTGATTCAAAAAACGAGCGACTCTCAAGGTATTGCCATAACTCTTTTACCCTTTTTTTCATGTGCTTAGTGGACATAGGTCTAATTACTGGGAGTACTGAAAGCTCAGGCTAGATGCATTCTAATATTTGATATGATATAGATGTGCCAGAAAATCTATTCATGCATTCATTTTGTCATATGTAAAATTTGGCAAAGTCGCCAGGAAAGCTTGACTTAACTGCTCTCTACTCAATTTTTTTTATTCGTTGCTTATAGAGATAAAAATAATATATATCAGTACCTACGTGTTGCAGTTTTACCTATTATCTGACTGGATAACATTATCAGAGATCAGTCTTCATGTACATGACTTCCGTTGTCTGATGGGAAGTCGGAGGTACAGTTTTATTCTAGTCACCGTCTTAGTGTCAGTGTTGGAAATATAATTTCCTATGCTTTTTTTTACTTTAGTTTCTTGCGTTGAAAACATGAAAGTAAAGATGGCTAATTTTTTGAAAAAGTTGGTTAACGGAGTTGGTTAGCCACGTGCTGAGTTCAACTTCTACCCATCTCATGTCTCCACATTACTACGATTCTAGAGCTACTCACTGCGTGGTTCTGCGCATGCCCTGTCTTCCACCTGTCCTTGTAGCAGAGTATCCGCGCGTCGCAGTTCGGCGTATACCGGCCTACACGACTCACCGAACCTACGACAGCTTCTCGCCGAGCGACTACAACTACGAGAACATCCAGTCTCTGAGAAGACCGTCACCTGTCAAGGTCTGCTTCCTTCCTGTCCAGGGGATCTTGCTTTCTCATTTCCTTCCCCGCTTGCGCCTTCGTCGGAATGTCTCGTTTTTCTGCTCATGATGCATTAGCGGCTTCCGTGCTCAACCTCGGAACGTGGCAGGCTCGTCTCTCTCGGCCCCCGAGCTTTTAGTTGTCGTTGTCGGAGGTAATGCGCAGAGCATCGATTCGCCTGTCGAGGCGAAAGTTATGTGTATATGGCAGGCTTCTGATGTATATCAACAAGTGTAAGGGATCGTATGTCTGAGTGCAAGGCCATTATGCAGCTGCAATATCTTTATGTAATGTTATCATGTCTCCTCCTTCGCCTCCCCAAAGGCAAAAGACGTCCACAATCCGGCTCTGCATTGACTTACTTGGCCGAGTGACATCCCAATGGTCACCGAACGTTATGTTCTGGCAAATTAAATGCCCATATTTTCTGCCTTGGCAAACAGCATATATCTCATCTCCTTCGTAATGTGGGAGCAATATATGAAAGACGGCGTATTTTTTATTTTACTATTTCTGACACGTAAACACGAGCACATTGATGAAAGGTCAGTACTAGCTTATTATACTCCACCTTACTGCTTATTACGGTGTAGTGAAACGTACGAGCGCAAAACGACAGCGTCCGAATTTGTGAGGATGTCTTGGAAGCGCGCGAAAATGGCACGCTGTCGCCTTGCATTAGTAGCTTTCACTGCACTGTAAGAAGTAAAAAGTGATATATACTTCAGTCCCTTTATATGTGATCGCATATTTTATGCCGTCATAACATGTAGACAATCACCTCCGGTTTGCTGGCCAGCACTGCGGTTAAAAGAATCTGGTCATTTCAACGAATCGTGCAGATAGGACAGATCTGGTATCAGTGCATGTATGCTGCAATAATATGTTGTGCAGATGTGCTAATGTCTGTGACTTTTATGAAGCCGAAATATCATTGCTGGAACGCTGTGGAAATAGGAATGGCGCTCCTTTCTTATTCCCGCGATAGCACCCTTTGAGGGATTGTTTCCTGTTTTTCGCCGCATGCAGCAGTAATTGGTCGCATTCAAGACTCGTTGTCTCGTAGAGTGCCTTCGCAGTGCATCCCCTTTCTACGCCTCAAACATGTTAATCCAGTTTCTGTAGTGCGGTGCTCGAGTGATGTGACGCATTTTTACATTCGTGACAGTAAAGCTGTAATAATGTCGTCTTCGAACTCTGCGCTACTGGCGCTATTTGAAAAGGAAAAATAAAACTTATTCCGAAAGCATCATATTCTGCACCTTACAAGTTGCCAGCCTTAAGGGATCCTTGAAAATCAAAGATCGAAAAACGAATTCAAATCACCAATACATACTGCTTTGACAGCCGAGCCGTTTTTCTGCTAGGCTGGCTCACTCTACGCTGTCGTTTTTATTTCCACGCTTGTTGATGCTTACTTCGCAGTTGGAGGTCCTGTTGGACCTGCGCGCAAAGGCACGTACGCTACGCAGCTTGTTCCGCCTCGCGTCCCGCCACGAGTGTCACATTTTCGTTAGGAATGCTCTGTCTTTGTGGTGCGGAATTTAAAGCAATCTGAAGCCTTTTATCAGTAGTCCTTCTCCGCCCAGAAACTTGCAGAAAATTCTGCCATTGTGGGCGCTGTACTTGACAAGCGTTTTGCGTTTTCTTGCGCACTCTCTCAGATGGACAATGAGGTGCGGTACGCCGAGCTGTCGCTGCCGCGCAGCAAATACCCAGTGCGCATCAGGGAGCCGCCAACCGAGTACGCGCAGATCGATTTCCAGCGGGCCGGCGTGCTTTTCAGCGCCGTGCCGCCGCCACAGTCAGAAGAGGAGGACCCCTGCACGGCTGTCGGCTCGGACACGCCGCTCATGAACAGCTTGCAGCCAAACGTCAGGGTATGCGCGCCAGACTGTCGAACGATGAGCCCGATGAGGGCGACTAGAAACTCTATCGACAATTTACATCTTAATTTTCGTCGGACACGGATTGCCTTACAACGGGAGACGAAGAATGGGTAGACTAACAAGAACGAACAAGTATATTTCGTGCCTTTGAATGCCTTGAGTCGGACAATGGCGAGTTTGAAAGCAGCTTGCCGTACTTTCGGAATCATTGAGATTGTGCGTCGTCTACGCGTTACATCACTATAGTACGTGTAAATGGGTCGAATCTAGTTTAGGTGGCGTGCTTGAAACGGTATAAGGCTTTCTTTTCCTTCTTGACATTCACAGGACATACTTTCAAAAAAATTGAAAGTTCATATGTGATTTGTACATATACAATTTCTCCTTTTTGGAATCCAAGTGTGTGCGTAGTTTTCAGTCCGCTTTTACTTCGATTGGATTGAGAGATACGCGTATAAAGAGCACCGGAAGGCAGTCTGGTGCTTACACTGAAAAAAAAAGAACCAAATCAAATCTCTTGGGCAATCTACATAATCTTGTTTATCCTTTCCCTGTCTTGTTTCAGCATCTAGGTGGTGCACCAAGCGACCACAACACGATATCTACGCCGGTGTGACGACAGCGAGGCCCGATCGGCGAGTGCGAGGCCGTTAAGCAGCTCTCGTGGCGCTCGTGAGTGGCTCGCGCGGCCACGTTAGGGAAAGAAGCCAAGCCGCTCTTTTAAGAGCCCGACAACCCTGCCGCGACAAGACCGCTGCTGTGTGCCTCAGAGCCGAGTTTCCAGCGCTGCGGAGGAAAAAGAAAGCTAGACAAGAGAGAAGGAGGAGCAGACCTGCGTGTGACACTTCCGCATACGCTCAGGAGGACCACCGGCATCGCGAGACAGAAAAAAAAAAACGGTGACTGTTTCGAAGCGGCGATCGCGGCTCTTCTTATCTTTCCGTCATGACGACGACCCTTGCTTTCTCTTGTACATAATTAACGGAACACATCCTGCGTTCAGAACGGTGCACGAGCTCAACCGAGATTTGTCGGCCGAGAGGTCGCAAGTTCAAGACGACATTCCTCCAAACACTAGTCAAGAACCACCTGCTTGCCTCTGTGGCTATTTGACGCATCGCGAAACATTACTTAACGGATAGAGAGTGGGGGAGGAGGAATGCATTAGAGGAAGGAAGACGCAGAGCGTTATTATCCGTTAACACGCCCGCTTCTTCAGTGAGGCTGCAGCGGCGAGGGAGACGGCGTTGAGACGATGCCCGGGAGGCAGGTGGGGATCAATCGTGCCCACTCTTTCCATTTCACCCATTGACATCCTGCAGTGCGCGACAGTGATGCGCAATTCCGAGGAACTTACCTCGACGACTGAATCTCCGTGGGAATAGCAGTCTCTGAGGTGCCGTGGAAAAGAATGAGAAAAAAAAGAAATAATGAAAAAGAAAGAAGAACGTTCCAGTGGCGTGTGTGTGTGCATGCGTGACAGTGCGAACCGAGCGTGCCTGCATGAGAATCTGCGTGAAACAATTCTAGCACAGTTCCACATTTTCACCCTCTTCTTTTTCTACCAATCGTATCTCTTCGTTCTGTGTTTCAATGTTTTTTCAATCACTGTTTCTTTCCTTTACCTTCATCCTTATCTCGTTTCATTGTTGTTGTGTTTCGAAAATCGGGTTGCCCTGCTTCATACTTCATACGGACTCATGACACAAACTTTTAAGCTCTACAATAAAACATATAAATATTATCACTGTGAAATACTGGCGCGTTTTCTTCGTTTTCATTTCTTGTTTCTGGCTGACTCCATCTCGTTTCTTCGTCTGTAACTGGAATTCCTTGCGGTTGCGAAATGTCCTATGATTTTGCAACTAACCTGAACAAATATCGTGCCTTGGCACTTCAATAACAGCTTTTGCTTCGCCAGACTAAGCGCTCATCTCTAACGAGGAACTTCGCAGCTGTATGCGCCAATTTTTGTCTCTGGGAACCCGTGAGTGTTTCCTTCATTGATAACTGCGTTCCTTCTTCTGCAGAACATGCAAAAAAATATCAAGAAATAGCTCATTTTTATGCAGTGTTGGCGCAAGCTCTCTGCCTGGACGGACACTAGGCCATTATCTTCAGTTTCAATTAGCCGCCGCAGTGACTCAGTGGTTATGGCGCTCGGCGGGTGACCCGAAATACGCTGGTTCGATCACGGCCGCGGCGGTCGGATTTCGATGGAGGCGGAATTTTAGAGCCCTGCGTACTGTGCGATGTCACTGCACGTTAGAGAAGCCCAGGCGGTCGAAATTTCCGGATCCCTTCACTACGGCGTCCCTCATAGCCTGAGTTGCCTTGGGACGTTATACGCCCATAACCCAAACTAATCTAGTTTCAATCACTAAATGAACTCGGCTGTTTTTCCACCCCTACAAGAAAGGATCGTCAGACTCCGCTTGGCGCTATGTTGTGCAATGAATGATGTACCTTTTGTTCGGCATTCGGCGATAAAATAGATCCCTAAGTCAGAAGCCAATAACTCCAATGGACTCTAATTGAGCAGTGGCACATAAAAAAAATTCCTTAGTTCTCAACCGTGCAAACATGAGGCAGTGGCTTAAGCGCCCAGGAGCGATGCGTAGGCGTTCTCAGAAACCAAGAGCCGCCAGCGTTAGCCATTTCTTGAATACGAACTTCACACTATGTTGGGATTGGAGGCCAGGTGATTTGGTGTTATGCCAGAAACACTGAACACTCTGCTCCCATGCCTTCAAGGTAAGTAAAACCGTAATAAATACAATCAATAACCGACACTAAGAAAACGAGCTAACGGATCTGTAACTTTTTTTCTCTGAAGTGAGAACGACAGCTGCTCCGCACTACCCATTTTCATACACCGTTCTTTTGTATCGAGAGACGTATTCCGCCTCTACACTCCTTTCAACGGCTTTTGGTGCGTGATGATATTCATTTCCGTTAGCCAGAGAAGCTGTTCCCAATTTTTGCTCTCCCAGTGATGCCATAATCAATTGGTAAATACAATAACAACACTATAGTTTTATTTTTAGAAATATAGGCTATCCTCTTGGCCTTCCCAATCCATTTGACTTACCGAAGACACTAGGGCTTTGATTAATGCAACGTTGGCGTCGCCAAAACGACGTATGAAGCATCATTACTTCAAGCGCAGTTGTTTACACAAATATTGGTAACAACTACGATGTCTTTACAAGCACGTACTCTTTCCTTGCTCTTGAACCTTCGATTTAAATGCTCTCATTTATTGCCGGCAGAACATGCAGTGACGTTCTCTTGCTTTCGCCAGGATTGACCTCATATCCACTCACTTTCGCAAGCATGCTAGGTCACGCCGTGAGGAATCGGCTGACTATGTGTGTAGTGGAGCCCGTGTATTTTCTCACCATTATGCCTGAAAGACGCAGGCAGAAACGCATTTCTATTAAACCGGCTAGAGTGCATACAACATAAGTTATAAAGATTCGACTCGTATGCGTCAGGAACTGGAGAAGAGAAAACCAGCCAAGAGAACTCTGCCTCGTTCAGAACTTCGCCTGAATATATCTGGATAACGGCTGTTGTTATCACGCAGCACAGCGCTAGCTTTGGAAATGCACAGCAGTTGATTCAACGCCCAACTTTGCAAGCTAGGCATGGTTAGACTAAACCGCGACACGTTGGTACTGATCTGTCGTTCCATGTTAAATGGTGTAAGTATGTCATTTCACATTGCACTCACTGTAGCAGTACTGCCGCTCAGGCGTGTTGTGAGCTCCTATGAGATAAAATATGAAGCGGCCAACAAAAATAAAGAAACGCGTACATTTGCCTATCTTTAAATATTTACGAAGGAGGCTGTAATGATGTTTCCCCTGTTTGAAATTACTTGCCAGATGCCATTACCTGCCGACCACCTGTATTATAAATATCGCAGTACCCTAAATTCGTGCACAGGGCAGCTACATATCATCACTTATCGTGATAATAGGTTAAATTGTTGCATTTATTTTGTGGTCGTAAGTTCGAGTTTAGATTCGTGCCCGCAGTTCTAAGATACTTTCATTTCGCCGCGACATTTTTACTCTTGGAGATCTGTTCGAATGCGTTGTCGCAATGTTGCTTCAACACAAAGATGTTGTAGAGTTCGCTATCGTGCTAAAATGCTCTTGCTATTTTTTTCACATCGTTGATTGAGTGGCTATTCCGAGTTATGCAGGCGGTATCGAGCCGATATTCAATGCAACTCAATAACTAAAACAGACGCTTGCTGCCGCAGCGCGCTCTTCTCGCGAGAAAATTCACCGGATGTTTATCTTTGTGGTAATACCTATTTCACTGGCATCTGAGATGGTGCAAAATATCAATGTCCGTCGCAGCTCTTGGGGCCAAGTGGAATCCCTGCTCACCAGTCGTCCCGTTCCCCTCGTTTCCTACAGACGTTCTGTACACTTTTTAAAGGCTGTTTTTTTTTCGTGTCGACAATTCCTTTCGTCTATTTATATTCTATAGACTGTCAATAGAAAAAAGTATATTAAATTGTGTGGACATACATCTATTGATGGTCTATAGGATTTGTAGTGTCGATGGACCATAGTCAATAGGAGTTATCGATAGAAAAAGTTTATGAATTTCATAGACGCAAGTCTATGGACGGTATAGAGACTGCGTAAAGAAAATTCTCTAAAGAATTAGGTGTGGAGGAACCTCGTTTAAAAGCTTCAGCGGAAAGGACAAGGACACAGACACACTAAACAGCTGGCAGTCACGGTGGTAGGTGGGGATGAGTACGGCGCCGGCGATGAGGCCGCGAAGCCCAGGAACGTGCCACATACAGGTGTCTGTCTGAAAGGAAAAGATAGTCGTATCTGTCGCGTAATATTCTCGGCTCACTACCTTGCGACAGAAATGCCCTGAAGCCGACGGTACCCTTCAATCCTGGGTCCTTCACCAGATTTTTTTTAAAGAAAGAAGGGCTAAGGCTTCTTTTTGAAGAGCTGGCGGCAGATGTGACGAAACGGAACACTGCTTTCTGACAACAGCCCAAAATCAGAGTTCCAATCTACCTTAAAAGCAAAAATGCGGGGGAAATGACACGCAGTCAAACTTTTTTGGGCATGCTGAAGCGTAGGTAATTTATCTAGCGCGAATATGCCGATCGACACCTACATTTAGTAGCAAACAGTCCGAAGTAGAGCCGTCATGCAGCGTTTCGCCAGCCAGGTCCCCGTCGGCAAACGCCAGTCTGTACCAAAGGCTAGTTGCAAAGGCACGGACCCAGCTATGAGTGCACTGCGCCTAAACTGGAGCGCCAATTCGACGCGCTCTGGAACACGTTAACGCTGCCGGGGCGACAGCGCCGGCGCGTTTGACAAACCAGTCTCGTGTACCGGACCCCAGCTGCCGCCAGTGGCGCTTCTTTCCGCTGTTGGGATCAAATGCGAACGGCGCGATGTGAACAACGCAAAGCGTTCAACGGCCGTGCTTGAATCGTTAGACGCGCGGCGGAATAAATGCGTGAATTCAGGGCTTATGTGAATTACCGTCCGAAAGACAGACCAGTACGTTTATGAGGACCGTTATAAATGCGTGAACTGAGAAATGGAATTGTTGTTTTGATGTGGAAAAGAAAACTGCAGATAAACGCCATAAATAATTGCAGATGCTCGTTGGTTTTAAAAATGTATCAAACATGCGCTTTCCTTCACTGAACAACGGCAACGCAGTGCACTTTACAGCTACCGCACGCAGCTACCGACAGCAGTATAGCTTGCTCCGCTATAAACTGAACGACCCCTTTTTGGTCTGGGTGCGAAGTGACGTCATTATTTCTGTACCCTAGGAGGGAAATTACATTTACATGATTTACCTCTTGCATCGGTTGCGATACATCTGTCAACGTGGACGAAACTGGATTTGTGTTGTGTCCACCAGCTCCTAAAGTGCGGTACAGAAGCCATAAATAAAATGGGTTCAGCTCTACGGTCAGGCCGTAGGGACACCCTTGGCTTACTTTTTTTATTTCCTCCTATGCTATACAGGCCTTGCTGGGCAGAATTACCAAGACAGCTGTGAGGCAAAAACATAACCTTCATAAGAAAACGATTTCCTTCTTGCGTTGTGGTATTGTTAAATATGCACACACTGGCACAAGGTACACTTTTTTTCTAGTAAAGTGAGATATGCACACACTGGCACAAGTTACACTTTTTTCCTAGTAAAGTGAGATTACCATTTCTTGGAATAGCCATGTCATCATTATTATTATTATAGCGACAGCATGAAAGTGGAGTGCAAATGGGGCACCTACTACGTCTGCTTTTTACGTGTAGGACAACCAGCTGGACTTAGTATAAAAAAAACACTACATTTAGTGCATTTTTTATGCAAGAAGAGGTTAACCTCTTCGATAGCTAGTCTAGAGATATAAACGACAGTGTTGATGGGTATCGCTGCGGTCACAAACTTTCGAGCGTTGATTGAGAGGAGTGTAGTTTTGGAAATGACGACTTCGTTGTTGCACTGCCGATAGCATGGTGGTGCAAGCTTCATGTTGAGCCGCAGCAACCGTGCGACCGAAGAAGGAGCGGGCGATAGAGATAAAATAAAAGACTTTCCCTGCTTGCTGCCTTTACCGGGGGCGAAGAATTTGCAACGAGTACCGGACTGCAAATGGAGGCTTTGGCTTGGCCGCTTGGCTTGGTTAGATTCGAGGTTGCTTAATTCAGTGCATTTCTGTGGACCGCTAAAACGATTCGCGCTTTCTGTCATCATGTTCTCAATACGCCATGACTGCTTTTCTAAACGAGATTCCCGATTTGAAGCTTAGCTCGAATTAAGGCTCTTCTTCATTCTTCAAGAGAGTAGATAATGGAGTTCAACTATTTTATTCTTTTCATCAGGAAGTTTCCGGTTGGTTTTGCCAGACATGGGGTATGTTGCTCTTTTCATTCTTGAGCTTTAAGCCGTCGCACACTCTTCTCGCGAGAAGATAAGCGTCTCGACCGCCTACCCGCAGTGTGGTGCGATCCTACCTAACGCGCACCGCTTCACGTCTCCATTTTGCGCAAGGCCGTGTAGCCCGCACTCCAGTAGAGCGCAGCGAGGTTCCCGAGGGCAGGAAATCGGCGCTGACAGCCCGGGGCCGACCTGAGCCCCCGTGGGAAGCCCTGGACGTCTTCGACAGGCACCTCAGCCGGCTTCCTAGGCGCCTCGGCTCTTGCGCTGCGCAGAGCCAGCAGCAGAAAACCAAAGCTGCTTTCAAAGTGCAGCAGTTCTATCCCGCCGCTGTCTTCTCGGGGATAGGCAGGCCACGTCTTCTTCACACAGGGCAGAATCAGCGAGCCTGGAGCGCCTGTTGCTTCCCTTCGCTAGAGGCTTGTGCTGAAAACAGAAAAAGAGCATAAGTAAACGAACATTGCCTCGTGAGTGCTGATATATTTGCGTAGTGCTATTACCGTCCAAAGACAAATTAACAAGTAAGAACAAATAATTTTATTCACTTTTCATGGGCCCTCTACTAACATCTGTTCAGGCAGCCGTCTTTATTTGTCTGGGGAGTTTCATTTTTTTCTTGTTCGCTCCTGAGGAGATTGCCATTGCGCCTCAAACTGCGGAAAAAGGCCTTGTAAGGCACGCTAAGAGGTGGCGATGCTCGACCGATCAAAAGTGATAGAGAAGGATAGTTTTGGGTCTGCTTGCATTGCTGGAATCTCACGCATCTTTTCTTTTCTTTTTTTTCATGGAACTGAATTGCAGTGAAGAAAAGAACTCACCTAGCAATCATACATGACAAAAATTAATTTTTTTCTTGAGAAAGTAGAGCATGTTGAATTCGGTAAACTACAAGCTAATAGGGTTCGGCGAAAATTTACGGAAGATGTGCTTTAGCGGCTGGAGACAGCTATATCACTGTGTAGTAGACGGTCACGCAATCAGGACAACAATGAAAACAGCTGCAAAAATTCCTAAGACAAGAGGCTGTGCTTTCTCTTGCATCGGAAGAAACTCAGCGTGAATGAAATTTAGGTCGCATGAATGACCCTTGAACTAAATTGTCCAGCATATGATAACCATGAGATAATAGTCACCTCAAGTCCCTAATATCCGCTCACAACTAAAATGAGCAGAACATAGTAAAATAAATCTACTCTTTCAGCTTCAATCACATGAGAAGCAGACCGTCAACTTCAGCTTTTTTCTCGCGCAATCATTTACGTGGCTCATAGCATTCCAGGAAAGCAGGACAACGGAAAGAAAAATTAGGGAGACATTTAAACTCTGTCGTTAAGGGTACGACGCGACAGTGTTAATGGCTCCTTTAGCTATTTCACTTAACAGAGTAAGTGTTCTTTCTTCATATTCACACGTTTCTCGCAATTATCCCAACACAGTTTACAGATTCTTGTGTTGAACTCTTTCAGAAGAATGGTGAGTTGAGCGAGTTGGATGTAGTCCATTTTGGTGGAAAGTTCAGCGCGGAGGGACGAAAGACACTGGAAGGGGGACAAAACAGGCGCTGTCTCGCAACTAAATTTTGTTATGAAGGGACGCAAATATATACACACAGATAAACGGCATAGGTGCGAAAGGCACGCAGTACATAGATATCGTAGTGAGCACTATCACCTCCAACCTGAGAAAATACTGAGGTTCATTTGCGCCACAGTTCAACAGGTGACACGTCATGAGGCATCTAAAAATCCTAACTCTTTTTCAAACGAAGTGACAGAAGGAGTGTTAACACAGACATCCTTTCCTTCCGAGTCTGGAAACCCTGCGGCTGCAAGCCTTTGTACCTGAAAGAACACACCTGGGATGCCATGCACACAGGACTTCTCAAGTGCGGAGCGTAAACACGAGAGAGCGATACTAATCTTAACCAACTTGCAGTGTCCTCTCGAAAAGGGCAAAATCGAATTTATAGACCTAGGTTTGTTCACACAACACACGTGCCCCTCCTTGAACCTGAGCCTGAGGTCGAGAAATTGGAGCACGTCGTTCACAGGTACTTCTAATGTGAACTTGAGACCCATGGCATTCTCTTTAAAAACCTTCAAGACGTGACAGTACGCCTCGCCTGTCCGTCCTTTTCAACCAGTACAAGGTAATCGTCGGCATACCTCCAAATTCGTAATGCCAGACCATTAGGTTACGGGATATGGCCTCCTTCAATTTCCCAATGAAAATGTTGCTGAGAACCGGAGCTACACGGGAGTCAATGCATACACTCTCTTTCTGAAGGAAGATTTTATCTCGCCATCTCACAAACTTCGTATTTAGGTAGAAAAAAAGCAGATCCAAAAAACTCTCAACCGAAATCCCACTTCTGATGATGGATTTTTATGACGCAAGGGCATCTATGGGCAAAGAGCGCCATGACACAAGGTATTTTTCTTTTTCTCAAGGTGGGGTCAAAGACCCATTTCCCAAGCATTTCAGCCTAAATAAGCCGAGCACCAGGCAGGGGAAAGCTTGTACTTATTGTATCACCGGTGGGTACCCGGCGACACTGGGCACCGAACCCCGCACCTGCCGAATACGAGGCGGATGCTCAACCACTTGGCCACCGCTGCAGTACAAAATCCCTATTCTACCTATAAATTGCACTTCGTCGTTCTGTTGGGTGATGCACTCTTTTACTGCAACCATGAGTTTGTCATGAGGAAGGGAGTAGTATAAATCGCCAACATCAATACTAAACCCAAAACACGTTCCTGGGTTGCTATTTAGAATGTGCTGCACCACAGTTCCCGAGTCCCGGACCACGAAGGGGTCGGTAGCTGTTAACAGGTCAAGTTGTTTTTGCAAAAAACCGGGCACGGCGTGTTGCCAAGTGTTACGCTCGGAAATTATGGCGCGAAGAGGAATGTCCGGCTTATGCGTCTTGGCTGCAAAAAATACCTCTAGTAGAGACAACTTAGCCTATTTAACACCCGAGGCGAGCTTCGCAAGGTTCATCCTGAATATCAATTCTACTGCACTGCCCTTTACTTTATCGCACTTGACTGTAACCTGCTTAAAATTCTTATCAATGGCGACCCGTGCCTTTCCAAGTACGCATCCTCCGGCATTACTACGAAAGACCCCTCTTTATCGGATACGACTAGACGTAGGCTGCTGCTCTCAAGAATCTCGGCCGTAGCACGCAGGCTCCTTGAATTCCGCGGCCTACCTACAGTTCTTGTCAAAGCGTCGACGCACTCCACAACACAGCGATGTCGGTCTTTCTCGGTTGCGCGGCTAGTGATGCTCTTCACCAGGGCCACCTTCACGGGCGGAGACATCGGAGGCTCCAGGTAAAACTTAGGGCCAAATTTCAGCACGTCAATATGCCGCTGTGGAACCTTGGCATCACCTGGCATCAGAACGTCCGGACTAGATTTCACCTTCGTCTTCTTCTTGGGTAGGTGACGATGCACTGACGCCCAAATAAACTCGGTAGTCTGGTCCGCTTTAACTGTCCACTCCCTGAAACGTGTCGCTTGACGACGCTTGGCTCCGTTCGTGCTACAGGCGACGCGGAGACAGTCCTTGAGAAATTGTTCATCACGCCACAACTCGGAATGAAGCATGCGACACATCCTCCTCGAGTGCCCTGCTGACGGAAGCAAAGGCAGGTGGCGGTCTTGATATGCCAAGATGTCATGCGTGCCCTGCACACGCATAGCGCGTACAGTGAGGCCAACGCGGCCGGATTGAATAGAAAGGGGTTAGACCAAATAATAGAGCCCTATGAAAAAGAAATCTGTTGCAGACAAATGGTGAGTTGGGCGAGTTGGATGTAGTTCATTTTGGCGGTAAATCCAGCGAGCCGAGACGAAGGACACTGGAAGGGGGACAAAACAGGTGCTGTTTCGCCACTAAATTTTATTATGAAAGAACGCGATAAAAAAAATATGGTTTTGCGGGTAGCTTGCTTGGCTGCCGACCAAAAGGTCGTCGGTTTGAATCCCGGCTAAAGTTTTTTAGAAATTTTTTTCACCTGCATTATGAAGTTATCGGTTTGAAACAATTACCGACCTTTAATTCGCAGTACGACTTTTTTTACATTCTTTCCAGTTGAAACATGCATGCGTTACGTCATGCATGACGTGGTTTTTCGACACAACAGCGCCTCCAGGACGCCGCTTGGTTTCCTCTGTCGCGACCTGCTTCATTCTATGTGCAGCGCTTATGCTTTTTTCAAAGGCTGCCACCACAGGTTGTTCATTTTTTAATCTTCTTTTTTTGGGGGGGGGGGCGGGGGGGTCGAAGGGAGCTAATGAAAGAGAGGAGATATGCAAAAGGCACAAGAAAAGGAAGTACCCTACACTGTAAAAAAAAATGCTCCGCAGTACAGAGAAACCCGCTGGTAATGCGTTGCCGGAGGGTTTTCCGCAACATGAGGTACGGACTAAATGTCAGAAACAGAGACTCCGTATGACGACTGTCACATTCTTGGTAACGGAAAGTTACGGCATGCTATGCACGAGACCGAAATCGTTTTTTCACAACGAATGCTTATGTTTTGTTCTTATTGAAGTTTCCGCAATGTGTATGCATACGTCCTCCGTTTACTCGGAAGTCATTTCATTTAGAGCGGAAATTATCTGTATTGTAATTATGTACTTTCTGTAGTACATGAACATGCGTCTTCGTATAGCTTCTGCCCGCAATGTTCACTGCAGATATAGCCGTCCAGGTGCCGAAGAAATACGTATTATGTACAAGGCTTTCCTTTACGCATATTATGTAGTGCATACGTACAAAGAATGCAGCTTAGAATGAAAGAGTGGTAAGTGTTTGGGTGAGTACAAGTACATACGTTTTATTTTCATGGCAAACTACACACATTGTACATCTGCACATTGCTGTCGGATCCATCTGAAAAGCATAAAAAAAATCCTCATTTAGTGGTCACACAACACCAAATATAAATTTCACAAATACATTTCAACCATCCGCTATTGAACAATCGGCTTTCGTAGAAGCTTTCAAAAGCCATTCACCGAGAACCAACCCGTTATAATTTATTGCCCAAAATTCATTTCTCATAACAGTAAACAGTAAAAACCACAGGTCCAGAAAGAAGCAGACAAAATGCGCTTTCCCGGGCGGCACTGTGCGCATGAAAGTCTTTACAGTTGCTTATCATTTTGTGCAAATAGAAAGTAGCTCAGGATGGGGGCCAGATGCAATTCAATGCAGGTGCCTTTCTGTACATAGTACTAAATGCACAACTTAGCGAGCAAGGAACATTGGTAACATCTGAAAAAGGTGGGAGACGCTTGCCGAATTTATCGTCCATCCAATTTGTTATAGGCAAGACAAGACGAAGTGAAAGTCCCCGGGCATGCCCGTTGCGACAGATTATGACGCTTTTTATTATGGCATTCCAATATCTCTGCAGTGTTCCTCACAAGGAACGGATGCTCAAGTTTCAAAAAAGGGCTCTTGGCAGAAATTTAACCAAAGGCCGTTGCCATGTGAACCTTTTTAAAATGATGACCCAGAAAGACGAAGTGTCCTCATGTGTCTGATGCAAAATAAGGATGAAGGCATGAGTCTTTCTGCTTTTTGAACAGCTGTGATAAGTTTTTTACTGGTACTGCTTGGTGCAGCTTCAGTCTCCTTCTTGACATTTTGTGAAATAATTATATATCTGCGAAAGATCTCACTAGCAAACATTTTGGCACTAATGGAGAAGCAAAAAGACCCATGTCCTAGGCCTTTTTTTGTGACACTAAAGGAAGGCTTGCCTTTTAGAGTCATTGATTACGAAGAGGTCCATGTGGCAACAAACTGAGAGAATTCCTTCAAGGGCTCTTTGTTCTCATGAGGTGCCCTGTAGATATACCACAACACCTCAGTGAGCTGTTACCAGCCCTGTGAGTTCACTGTCACTTGACATCAAGGGTATGTACTTTTCCTCGCCACATGCAGCAATGATGTATATGTCAAGAGAAAGCATAAAAGATTTCTAAGTGCAATTCTAGATTGCTTGCGGAGGAAAGCACAAGAGTGGCCATGCTCAGCTGTTACCTTTGCTTCTTGCTCGAGTTCTACAGTGAGTACTACGTAATGACAGGTGTCTGCATCAACTCATATTTAACACCCGCCCTGTGCGACCTCCATCTTGCTCTACATGACAGGCAACTTTATAACACCCTTCATGCAAAGAGTGTCATCAGGGTCGGTGTGTCCTGTCAGTTTCCTGGTCCTGTGGTTTGTGCTGTGTTTTCTACTCTTAAATTATTTACTGCCTTCATTCTCCACTCCATGAAGCCTGAATGTGCTACACTGGGCTGCTCCACGCGTTGTGGAGCGGCCCAGTGGCCATTTTTTTTTCATACGTTGGAGGCACTCAGCTCGAAAGCCATGCCTACTATATTCAGCAGACAAGGGTACATGTGAGACACATCATTAATAACTAATTCTCACAGTGGTATCTGGTGCAAGAATATCTAAATACTACTCAATTTTTGCTTAAGTTTTCAGATACACTCTTAGATTAAAAACATAATTTGGCTACATTAGCAGAAGCACAGCACCAAGGTACTCACCAGTTACCTGAAGCACTGTACGCCAGTTCTCGTGCCATCATGAATACAGCACACTGTCCACGTCTTCATAATGCCATGTCACTCCAGCACTTCGGTAGCAAAATTTTCCTTTAAAAAAAAGTAGTTTTGTTTATGTTAGACTGGTCATATTTAATTTTACTATATACTATGTACTTCTCATTGTACTGCCCCAGACTAAAAAATACCAATGATCACGCTTTGAATTATGTCATATGTGATCACCAAATTATGTGATCACCAATATGTTCTTAGAAATTCTGATTGAAATAAATCTGACAAAATATTATTTCAGAAAATGTGGCACAAGGAAGAAGGACGCTAGCTAGATAACCTGGACGAATGTTTTCAGTTGCATGCAGCCACCGGCAGCATTGCACACAAAATGTACAATAATGTGGGTTTTACCTTTCCGAATAGAATTTAATGCTGCAAAAATTTAAGTAAAAAAATTTCAACCTTCCATTCCGCATAAAGGAAAGAAAATTCCTCTCGTTTTTTCACAAGCCTCTGCAAGTACACAATTCAGTGAATCTACTCTACAAGTACTTGAATCTATCAGCACGAGACAGGGACGAGAAAAGAAACAAAACAGGCACTGACTCGCAATTGAAGTTTATTGAAGTGAACAGAGAGTATACAGAAAAGCCACACGCCACAAACTACACAATTACACATAAGCTACATCACAACATAAGTAAAAGATTGCCCTTAACATTCCTCTCATCTAGACAGTCCAACCCGCTGCATGTTAACGCTATGGGCAGCACACTCACACATTCGTCACCGAGTCATAAGATGTGTCTAGCCTCGATAATTTTCTGGTTAATCTGCTGTGAACGTAGTGCCAAAATGCGTGTTGCCGAAAGGAATGGCTAGCAGCGTTCACATCCCTTGTAATATGCAGATAAGTTACAACCCCTACCAATATCCAAATACCTCTCATGCTCCTGTAGTCTTACATTGATACACATTCCAGTTTCACCAACATAAACCCAACCACATGATAATGGTATGCAATGCATGCAATGGTTGCAAGGCACATATATGTTGCCACGTTTCACTCGACACATGTGCTTTTCCCTAACGAAATTCACAAAATTATTAACAATTTTACAGATTGTAGACAACTTATTAGGGGCCGAACACACCATTTTTACGTCATACCTTCTGGCCACAGTTTTCAAATTTTGCAACAATCTGCAACAACACAGTCAGTCTTTTGGCATCTCACTGGCTGGCCCCAGCCTGATCATGCCAGTCCCTGCGAAGGGGTTTCAGCTTTTAACATGCTAAAGGGAAGAATGGCACAGCATCAAGTAACGAGGAAAGCAGGACAGCACACCCACACACAAGTGCCAACCCTGGAGCAGATACAAAATCCAAGAGCGCGTGCTTGACATTCAGCGTTTACAGTCAAGGAAACACGGATTTGAACGCTAAAGATTGAACGAGCCCGATCCTTGGCTGCCAACGCTGAATGTCAAGTACACGCTCTTAGATTCTGCATCCGCTCCAAGGATGGCACTTGTGCGTGGGTGTGCTCTCCTGTTGTCCTCGTTACTTGATGCTGAGCCATTCTTATCTTTAGCATGTCAGACCAACTTGCCCAATCTTATATGCTCAGCTTTAACAATTTATCGCACGCTTCTGCAATAGCATGGTTGGGAAATCATGCTTTCATTAGCCTTAAAATCTTCTCTTGGAAACCAGTTGTCACGCTGTAAAAGCATGGCTTCACCAATACCGAGCCTAGACTTGACGACGCAATGCTATCTTTCACTAGCTTAGAATCGTTCGACCAACAGTCAAGTAGCTGCTTAACACTCCTGGGTGAATATCGCTAGCACACATGGCGTGTGCAGAACATCAAGGTAAGGTTCAGAAACCGCAGCTCTTTTTGTTGGGACATTTTCTCCAAGGTAAACTTAAGACAAAGGCCTTGCTCCTTAAACAAGTTCACAATATGTACAGGTCCCACACTATCACAACCTTTGTAAAAGACCAGAAAATCATAGACGTAGCGAAAGATTTCCCCCAGCCCATGCAATTTCTTGGCAATCATTCCTTCCACCCTGCTTAAGAGAATATTGCTTAGCACAGGGGCAACCTTCGAATCGATACATTTAGCAGACTTTTGAACATATGCCGCACTGCCATACTCCACAAACATGCTCCTCACTTCAAATAAAAGGAGGCAAGTGCCAAAAAAGACTTATGTTACACACCCATTCCTAAACACGAGCTCATCGTTGTGCTCCGATATACACATTCATAAGCTTTTCACAAGATCTTCATATGGGATAGAATAAAATAGTTCTACATCGACACTAATCACAAGACAATCCGCTGGATTGTCATTCTTAAGATACTCAACCACACTGCGAATTGAGTACAAGAAATGGATCAAGATGCGAAGTAGACAGATGCTTTTGCAAATAACCAGAGATAATTTTGCATGAATCCTTTTCTGAAATTTATCTGAAGAGCATGTTATTGAATAGCATTTATTTGAAGAGCATGTTTGTAGAGTAGTGCAGTGCGGTATGTGTTCTAAAGTCTCGAATATGTAGTGGTTCAAAGGTTGACCTTGTGCTAAGCAATATTTTCTTGAGTAGGGTGGATATAATAATTGTCTAGAATGTGCATGGGCTGGGGGAGAAATCTTTTGCTATGTCGATGATTTTCTGGTCTTTTATAAAGGTTGTGATAGTTCGGGACCTGTACATCTTCTCAAGTTGTTTAAGGAGCAAGGCCTTTATCTCAGGTTTACCTTGGAGCAAATGTCCCAAGAAAAAGAGCTGTGGTTTCTGGACCTTACCTTGATGTTCAGCACACTTCATGTGTGCTGGCGAGTGTTAAGCTGCTACCTGGCTACATGTCGACCATTCCAAGCTAGTGAAAGATAGCATTGCACTTTCTAGCGCGGGCTCAGAATTGATGAAATTATGCTTTCACAGCATGACGACTAGTTTCCAAGAGCAGATTTTAAGGTTAACGAACGCAGGATTTCCAAACCTTGTTACTGCAAGAGCATATGATAAATTGTTAAAGAAGCTGAGACAGTTTTGCGGCGACCGGCACAATCTAGCTGGGGCCAGACAGACAGTGAGATGCCAAAAGACCAGTTGTGTTACCGTATGTACATAAATTGTCGCACAATTTGAAAAATGTGGCCAGAAGGTATGATGTAAAAGTGGCTTTCTCGGCCCCTAATACGTTGTCTAAAGCATGTAAAATTTTAAGAATAATTCTGTGAATGTGGCTCGAGAAAAGTACACGTGTAGAGTGAAATGTATATGTACCTTGTAAAATGAATGTGGTATCAAATATTATTATCTTGTAGTCTGGTTTACGTAGGTGCAACTGGAAGGTGTATGAATGTAAGACTACAGGAACACAAGAGGGTAGGGGCTTGGCTAGGTGGTTGGGGTAACTCTGCTGTACACTGCACGGGATGTGAAGTCTGCTACCCTTTCCTTTTGGCAACACGCATTTTGGCAGTAAATTCAGAGAGGTTAAATGGGAGATTATCAAGGCTAGACACATCTTATGACTCCGTGAAGAATGTGTGTTTTGTCTATCGTGTTAACACACAATGAGTTGGACTACCTCGATCAGGGAAATGTTGAGGGCGATTTTTGACTCATGTTGTCCTGTATGCTTATCTGTAACTACATGGTTTATGGTATTGCTTGGCTTTTTATATATTCCCTGTTCACGCCAATAAACTATAGTCGCGAGTCAGCACCTGTCTTGTCTCCTTTCTCATCCCTGTCTTTCGCGCTGGTGGATTCACCGCAATGGCTCACCTCTGCAGAAATCCAAGGCATGACATTTTCCTCTTCACACTCGTGGTTCAGCGCATAATACGGCAAAGGCTTTTCAATTCCAAGGAAAGTTCATGGCTCCATTGAACACTGCCTCCTGCTTACAAGACACAGAGCAGCAATCATTGTAGATTCTACCTGTGACACAAAGAGCAAAGTTTTAGTTTGAGTGGACTAAACTAGGAAAGCAGCACAATATATCTATAGCCAAATAACTGAACTGAAAGAAATAGAGGGTAGTGTAATAGTGAACACACTGATATATTGCAAGTGAGATATATGCTTAATATATTGCAATATCCAACACTGCTACCATTGCCTTAGCCAACTACTTCATAAATAACAATAAATGCAGTATCACAAAAATACTGATAACGTACTATGTGCTAATAGCAGCAGTGCAGGTTCCATGAACAAAAAAGGGCCCAGTGCTGACTGTCGTTCCCACAGCAGCCTTGTGACCAATGGCCGGTGTAAAGGAAAGAGGAGGAATGACTGAAAAGAAAAAGAGCCAGGGGGAAGGAAAATAGGTATAGAAGGGCTTAGGATATCATAGGCAAATAAGGTTGTTTAGACAGTGAGCACAAAATAAACATTACCACACAAGTAAAGACATACAAGACCAAACATATATATCATTATGCAGAGTGGCAAACTTGATGCCATTTAGCCCAAAATATGTTTTCAATAAAGTGATTATAATTATTATTAGAACAACTGACCGAGTGAAACCATAACAGGGATGAACAAGGAAGTTGTTAATATTCTGGCAGAAATTAAAAGAAGAAAATGGATTTGGCCAGGGCATACAATGCAGAGAATGAATCACCAATGGTATCTTAGGGCAACATAATGAATTTGATGGATTTTCATGACACAAGGGCATCTGTGGCAAAAGAGTGCCTTAGCACAAGTTAATTTCGTCTACTCAAGGTGAAATCAGAGACCCATTTCCCAAGCATTTCATTCCAGATAAGCTGAGCACCACGCCAGGAAACAGCTTGTGCATTGTATCGCAACAAAATGAATTTCACCCTAAGGAAAATATAGCAGGAGATAGCTGATTATAAGCTCACTAGATAAGATTAGGTGATTTCTGATAGTGTGGCATGTAGCTGGTGCAAGACACAGATAATTAAACTGGAAAAGGCCATTGTCCTGAGGTGAATGTAAACTAAGCAATGAGGATAATGAAATTCGCTACACTAGAGCTGTTAAGAATCAGCTCAAGTTCCATGCTTCAAGATGATGCAAGTTTGTTCAGTGAAAAAAAAATCATAAGTTCACCCAAGAATTGGTATCTTGGCGGTATCAGGCTGCAGGTGCAGATGAATTAATCCTGCCTCAGAGAAGAGCTACATAGAGCACAAAACATTTTAGGCCAGTCCTACACTGACAGCTGTTAATAACTATTTTAAAACTGTTTTTCATTGCACAAACGATAATACCAAGTTTGTGTTGGTCATGTGATTATGTTACCGAGGCTCTCCTAAAAATTCTAGCCAGAGCAAAAATACAAGCTGTCTCAACTAAGTTTTTATATCAACAATGAGAACATAAACACATGCAGATTATTCAAGTAGAAGTTTTATTCTTCATGACGTGCCCTACAAATTTTAAATTATACTGAGAAGTAATAGAGTGGAGTGCTTGTGCCAAAAATACTAAACCTCAACAACAAAGAGAACACAAGATAAAGGCAACAACATATTGCCCAAAATTTAAATGTTTGACAGAACAAATATGAAAAGAAAACCTCTCCACAACTGGAACAAAACAGCGTGATACCGAGCACACATTTGAAAATTGTTTCATCCAAATCCCCGGTCTGGTGCTCCAGCACTCTTCAGCCAGCATGTCATGAAATGTACCATAGTTCTGGTAGCTGTAAAGAGTATACAGCTGATCCGGCATTTTGATATGTGAACAGTAACCCTCAATGACCACCAGGCTGAATACTTTCAAGAGGCTGTTCTAGTAACAAGACTGCAGTGAAACACTTAGCAAGTTATGCGGGCGTAATAATGCAAACCGTTAATCTGAGAGTTCGCTACCACGCAACTCTGTAGTAACTCCTAAAGTGTTGCAATCGAATGAAAAAAAGGACTGCCTATTATATAAACAAAAGTCAAGAGGCTGCAATGCAAGGCCACGACAGAAGTGCTGCAATACAGCAATAGTGATACAATGTACACTTTAAGCAACACAATGAAACATGATCTTTTATCCTTAATTATCAGAATTTAAATATTTGTTTTCCGTGCTCTCTTGCAAAATTAAGTTTAGATCATGAAAGCGCTCGAAAAGACAAGGATACAGAAAGAGATTTCCACACAGTGCGCTTACTTCCAGTGTCTTTTTGAGCACATCCACTATCTAAACATGGTAACCCAACTAGTTTAAACGCTGTCGTTATTCCAAAATTAAGCCTTTCACAAAGTGGGAGCCCCTTTCCCCATACAAGGTGCACCATAACTAATCCAACACTTTTTTCATATGTTTTCTCTGAGAATAAACACTGTTTGAAGATTTTGCAATAGTACTTGTCTTTTCGATTCTACGAATGTATCATGCAAGTGTTCAATGAAATGACCATCTGCCTATCTTGATCATTGCTCAAAATCAGGGTATAATGCACCATGAAGGGCAGGCTCTGCTTGATTTTTATGTTTTCCTAACGAAGCATGTATGTGCAACCCTTCTGCTGGCTTGTATGCAGCAGGTTTGTCTAGCTAGGCAAACTGTGGTTTTGCTATAAAGATGAAATGGTACTTTGGAAGTGAATGGTTTTCTAAAATGCGTTTAACATACATACCGGGGCTTTAACAGCACCTGGTGTAAGCAACATCAGTGGGGGGACCGCAGGAGTGGCCTAGTGGTCCGAGCATCTGCCTCGCAAGCGGTAGGTGTGGAGTTCGATCCCCAGTGCCACCGGGTAACCAGCGGTGATACAATGGGTCGTTTCAATGGCCAGTTTAAAACTTGAAATAACCATGCTGCAATATATACAAAAAATGATTTGTGTGCTCTCTCTTACATGACATAGTTAATCATATCATAGTGTTGGTAGTACACAAAATGCATGTGTGGAACATATACATGCACTGTTTTTGTTCACATCTTACCTGCTATGTGCTGTTATGGCATGTTATGTGCTGGGAAAGCAACAGTAGTGAGCAATGTTGTGTTGCAGCCTTTCTTCTGATGGAATTTGAATCATGTGAGGTGCAGCTGAAAGAAATTGTTTCATACATAAGTATATTTCATGTAACACAACAAAAAGTGCACAGCCCCATCATGAGTTGTGGTTTAAACAGCGAGCTTTTTACTACTCTATTTAACATATGATGCAAGTCAGTGATGCTGGAGGCACAAAACTAAATACTGTGAGGTAACAAGAGCTAATATGTACAATCATGCCTTTAAGAGATATTGTCAATATATATTTTCCTGAATGAACTAAAGTTATCCTTAGAAGCATTCAGAGGAAGATAATTTTGCTAAATGCCTTTTGCCAGAATAGGCCTTTTATGAATTAGTTGCAAATGAAAAGAATAACTTTAAGACCATGCTATGCATGGTCTAACGCCAAAGTAGTTGCATACAAGCAGTATACTATGCCCCTAGTTTTATGGTGGGCCTGTACTGCACAATTTTCATGCAAGGTAGTGGAAAGTATGTGCCATGAAACAGACCTCTGCTTGCTGAAACTGGCAAATAAGTACTGGGTTTTTAAGGCAGGAAAAAAGTTACATAGTTCCTTCTGCAGGTTTTGAACTTCAGGTTAGTTATTTGAAAAATATCAATCCCTGAACTGCAATGATTGAAGTTTTTAGCAAATAACATTTCCATTGTAACAGTGGAAATGCTCTTTTATATGAGGAACGACTTTTCAAAAGCCTGCGTTTCATGGTGGCTGTCAAGTAGCCCTGATAAAGAGAAACCAGTCACGACACACAACCAAGCCCCCGTAGCACATTTTCAACTATACCCTCATGATATAGCTTTAAAGTAAGTGTTAAGCAATACAAATACAAATCCCTTGATTTCCTTCATGATTTATCACTGGTGTATACATACAAAGATAACCGTACAAGATGTGGAGTGCATGGTACAGAGAGAGTAGGCAGATGGTTTCTTGACACTCAAAAAGTGAACAAGGGAAGGAAAAATCTCAGGGTGCTTGCCGTTTCAACAAGACAACTTGTTTTCGTCTGGGGTCAACATATACAGAGGAAACTTAGAATCAATTACAGGGTTGTCCACTCTTAGTGCGAACACGCGAGCACATGGCTGTGCTCTTTGGGCCACTGTGTCTGACATTGCCACACATCGAAGTGTAACATGACACGAAGCACCACATCCAGGTGCATCTCCTCTTGTGCCATTTTGCAGCGATGAGTGGCTGCGCCGCACACAGTGGACCTCTAAAGAGTGCGGCCATGCGCTCACATGTTTGCACTAAATGTGGCCAGCTCTGTACATTCCGGAATTGGCATAATTATTTGAAAAGGCCTTGCACATGGTCAGAGGTTTCCCAACCCATAATTTCCCCCTCCTTTCCTGCTTTCTTTAAATTATCGTTATACTTTAACCTTACGCCCTGCACCTCCTGACATCACTTCTCGGAACCTTGGCTGCCATACTCCTCCCCCTCCCCCTTCTTTTTGCCTTTTCTCCGAACCTGCCTTCATTTTCTCTTTTTACTTCAAATTATTTTGCCCCCCCACCCCCCCTGGTATTTTATTCTGCCATGCTCCTTAAATCCTTTATCCTAGTTTTTCAGGAAAAGGCAGCCAGCCATACCAAGCCACCTGTTGTGGCTGGACATAAAGCCATTCAAGCCCACTATCCACACTCCATACCCCGAGATTCGTTTCTACTGAATTGGGCTTTTTTGTTTTCACAGTTTTGCAGGTCAACCGGTTAATCTTCTTTAGCAGCTATCATGCCTGGTCAAGGTTCATGCTCCCCATCGTAACGCCCTTCCCATATCGCACCCTCGTCCCACACAACAGGCCTTTCGCCTCGAAGTGAAAACCTTATTTAAACTCCACCAATGATGAACACTTTGCCAGACAAAGACAAGTCCTCTTGTCGAAACGTCGGCAAGCACCCTGAGGCTTTTCCCTTCCTTATTCAGTTTGTGAGATACCAGGGACAGGTGTTCAAGCAGCCATACCACACTAATACCCCTGTCACACGGGCACCGCAAAGGTCTTTAAGAATCATATCCAAAGGCGTAAGGAGTGCAGCTACCCGGTACAAATGTTGCGCCTTTGTCGCTAAGGGCCTTGGAGGCGAAGGCGCTCAACCGAGACCTTCGGAGCCCGAAGACGCGGCATTCGAGAAGCTGTGATCGCAGTACCATCCAAAGTCAAAAAGTAAAAGCAATAAAAATATAGATAAGCTAATAATGTTTGAAAACATTTTTTTCAAATACGAAAGGTGTGTCTGGCTTTGGTTTTTGTATGGGTGTTTATGTTTTATGTTCAAATTTCAAGACAGTGAAAGTGTTGCGGCAACACCGAGCGCCCATGGAGGCCAAGGCAATACACGTACAAAACCTGCTCCTGCTGATGAGAGTAGCTGTTGCAGTACTTTTAAGGAAGCAATCAGAATAAAAAATTGTCAAAGCTCAACGAATGAACAGAATACACCACTTTAATTTTAGAACACTCACTTCAGCCACCTCGAGTATAGCAGCGGGTGCTAAGCCTGAACGACTTTCACCTTTGGGCTGCACCGTGTAGCTGCATCGCTGCTCCTTTAAGCTTTCGCTCCTTTGGTGAAAAATGGTGCCTTTGCTGGAAAGGCCTTCGAGGAATGCCATGTGACAGGGGTATAAAGCACATTTTTTACTGACACGAAAGACTCAGTGCCTTTAGTTCTGACAACATTCTGAATCATGCTTTGGTGGCTTAGCATATCAGAATACTGGACATGACAAAATCAGCTAATTAGTGAGGGCTATTATTTGCTATAGGTAAAATTATAACATTATCCTAAAATAATGAAAAGAAACCACCAGCACTGACATCAATGTACAATTTGGCTGTAACATACTGACATGACAATCTAGTTAAATGTAAATTCTCTTTTCGCAGTTCAAAACTGCATGCATTATTTCTAGAAAGCGCGAAAACAGAAGCTCATACATAGTGCCAAAGAAAAGAGTGCATAACAGTACCACTTATGAGGTGTTTATCGGCAACTGCAATGAGCAAGGCTATGTTAATGGCAATCCAGAGTTAATATGTGTCTTACGAGCGCATGCACTTGGGAGGTGATAGCAGCTGTGGACGCAGCTGTCCATCGCAGTTTTGAGTCTCTTGAGATAACACATGGGGTAAGGTATTCCCTGTTTTGCTGCCGAAGGCAAAACCGTCTGCGAGTGGAGTTGCCTTGCTATTCACTGTCAATATCTACTGCTCAAAGTAAAGGAAACTAGGGCATAAAACGTACAGCATTTCATATATGCTTTGGCCAAATGCAGTGAGAATGAAACAGACTAGAGACTTGTCTTATGACGTTTGCACTCTTTACTTTGCACCAGAGGAAAATAAATTTATGTACAGTTGACCTACTGCTTGCCACAGTCCTAGAAGAAATGAATCCAGGTCTCAGAAATTCTACCGAGAGAATACTGATGCTGCATGTGCATTTCTCTGAACTGTTCTGAAATATGCAGAAGTTACCAATTTTTTTACTACCTGATTACATACTGTAATCTTTGCAAGGAATATGAGGTTAACGGACTGGGAAAAAATGTCAGGAATGGTACCTTTGGTACTGGGCACTTGGACAAACAAATGACCCACTGGGCGTCCCCAGGAGCTCTGCTATCAGGCACCCCTGGCAACAGTAGTCAATTTTCCAGATCCAAAGGAGCCATGCGAATGATTGCCGAAAAGTCGTTTAAGGACAGCAGATGCATGAACACAAAACAGTTTTCCAACTTTGTTTCAGTGTGATAAATGGTTTCAAATGTCTAGACTATATCTGGTAGTACACAAATTATCAGAACACCATCTCCCGCTCAGAATCATCTCCAAACACATTCGACACGCAGTACCAACATGGACAGTTCGTGCTTAATTGAATCCAAAAGTTTACGCTGATCGACCAATATTACTCTAAATAGAGACAGAAAGCGCATGCACGTTGTACTGATGTTATCGTGAACATAACATGCGACGAGACGCAGGGTTACAATACAAGCAAAAAACCGCTTTCAAAATTTGAGAACAAAAGGCTCACCTTCTCACAAGTTCGCCAAACCGGAGACGTTGCCGAGTGGCTGCCGCCAAAGTGACTCGCAATGCACAGAAACAATAAAAATGCAGTGCCGCTGACTTTCCTTGAGCAATTCCAGTCGACTGAACTTCCAACTGTTCGCACCGACTACCTCTGCAAGCATGTCTAAAAGTTAGCGGCGCAGCCGCGCCATTTGCAATTTACGGAGAAACACGGGAAATTCATAGCGCCATTCGCGTATTCGCGCTCAAGCTCACGTCGCTGATGTCGCAAAGGCGCACAACGGCAAAAACATATAAGATGTATTTAATTTTACGGTAGCTTTTTTAGCTGACAACCTGAATCGTTTGATATATTGTTTTTTCTTTTCGTTGCATAAACGTTATTACCACCAGCGGCAGCGCAGCTTGGCCATGGCTAGCCATGGCGAAGTCGAAGCGCTAGCCGAGCCCGCAGTCGGAAACATGTGCGCAGTTAGCGCAGTGTGGAGTTGAATGAACAGGCGCTATGGAATGGGTTTTTGTTCTTCCGTGTTCGCTGCGTGCGTCCTGCGCGTTGCGTGTCTTTAGTATGTGTGTGTGTGTGTATGTGTGTGGCCGGAACGCTGCATTGGAGTGTACATACAACAGCTCGCTGTCCCGTGCGGCATCGGTGCGTAGTGAAACGATCATGCAGAATGTGCGTTACAATGCCAGTGGCCCTGCACGAAAGAGGAGACTTGAAGCCGACGGAAAAGCTGCTCTCCCTCGTGGGACTGCAAGAATCTGGCGAGTAACAGTCGATGCGCGTTTCGGTGGATGATTCCGTTTACCACGCCAAAAAATTCAGCACTGGCCAACAGCAATGATGAACTGCTGCTGCATCATCACCTGTGTGATGTTTGTGACAAGCTTGTTGGATGTGAACGTGGCCATGAATGGTATTCGCCGAGCAGTGGCCCTCAGGGCGTGGCACCAGCGGATACCTGAAGACGATTACTGTTTGCCCGCGCCCTGGCGCCTCGCATTCAACCGAATGCTTTGGCGTTAATTATCTATATCTGAATTTCACACGTAGTTGGACTCGCAAATATTACAGCGTACAAACGTACCGTCGGAAGAGCACCCTTTTTCATTTTTTTTTAGGGAGGGGGTAGGGGAATTACCGTCTGCTCAAATTTAATGTCACTAATATTTTGAGCTTATTTTCTAAACAGGTGCCGTGGTGGCACTGTAAGCAATGCATTTACTGGGCAGAAGTTTATTTTATGTTGTGTTGGCACAAGGTTAATGATTGTCATTGTACTGTGGTGCCATGTTCAAACAAAACACATAATTGTACACTCTCTTTGAAGAATGTCTAATGAGGTAATAAATTACTGAGCAGCGAGTATGCACTGTGGTAAATGCGATGAACGTTACTGAATTACTTCACACTTGTCATGTTCTGTTGTCGTTAGTGATTACGTATGCCTTGGTGTCTGCTGCTTTCCAGTGTAGGGGTCGAGAGGCATGTCGAGCTCCACTTAGCAGCTTTTTTTCCTTCCACTCTCTACTGGCCAACGTGGTAAAATAAACTCAACATAATGCGTGATTGCTCAGACCTAGATTAGACTACCATTTCACTTATTTACTCTCAGGGCCGATTGGCATCGAAGAGAGGAGAGCGACTAACATAAATACATGTGTAGGCAGATTAATTAAAATGATTATACACAGCAGACTTGAAGGCATTGAATGCAGTGGTGGACATGACGAAGGCAGAGAAGATGTGACAGCTGGAAACGTAGAAAAGTGGAGATCTGCGTGAGTTTGTACGCGACTTAAGGTGAACGCTAGCAAAAAATTAAGAAGGCGCAGAAGACTGAGGCCAGAGTTAAAACTGTAGTTTAACAGAGGAAAGCACCTCCCAGCAAGCCAAAATGTGCACATGCAAGCAGTTGTGTGTACACAGAACATAGAAAATGAAACTCCTTTTTGGACAGAAGGAAAGCTAAGGCACATTGCTTATTGTGATGTTGCTTAAAAAGTTGGTGTCTAGTTGTTGCCCTTCATATCTGGTCCTTCCACACCCAGCAACTGAAATGCCATCAAAAAGGAGCATCTCCAATCACTCTAATTACATGGGAGGTACACATCGCCAGATGTCAGAGGCTTGGCGTCTCATCTTGCAGACTAGCTAGTTTGGCAGATTTAAACTTTACCGCATGTAAGAGGCATGCGGTAGCCTTGAAGGGGAGTATTTCATAAGTGTTACAGCATATTGTACAGTGCTGGCATGCTTCATTATTTACATCACAGTAATATGCTAGCACAGGCTGGAAAGTTTCTAAGTGAACAGAAAAAAACAATGTTCATGCCATATCTTAGCCACATTCTTAGTATTGTATAAAAAGTGCAAATAAGGAATTCCTCATTTTTTTGTCAGCTTTTTCTTTCTGTGCATTGATTTTTTGCAAGTTAGCAAGGTTCTACAGTCTTGTGTGCCTATCGGCTGGCCCTTTGTTTGTCAAAGGTACCGAGTACACAATGGGTCGTGTCAGTGCAAGCTAAGTAAACGATGGATAGAAAATTCGTGCTTTCAGAGTATTTCCAGAAAAAACTGCTATTATTTACTACTCAGGATGGGGGAACAGCATCGATGGTGCACATCCTCCTTGTCACTGCAGCAATTATGGCTGCTCGCTGCTTTTTGGTGGCGTTTCATTTATCTGCAGGAAGAGCAGGCATGAATGGGCGGCAATAGGTACCTACTAAATTAAACATTGCATTGAGCAATATGTTGTTGTGTCGGTGCTTTTGTTATCCATGAAGGAGTTGGTGTTTTTGATTAATGGTTGTGTAGCAAAGATGTAACTGCTACATTGCACTGTATTCACAGATTTGTTTGCCCATGATTTTGGTTTACTCAGTTGTTTATTTCCTTACCAAATGGCAGATGGAAATTCGGCTTTCAAATTGTGCACTTTCATCATGTTTGCAATGTACTTTCAGCTGGTGTTCAGTTTCACTTTAGAGAAGTTGTCCAACCATTGTCTGTGTCTAAATGTTTTCTAACAGTTGACCTCATTATGCAGCATTTCTCACAGGAAGCAAATGTTGCAGTAACATTTTTATTAAATGTTACTCTATCATGTGGCTAGCAATGTAGCGAAAAATATTTTCATCAAGTCAGCTTTTAACATTATAGCAAATTAAGGCCTTTGTTATTTAACGTTGCTCACAATTTGTACCAATCACTCAACCTTGAAGCAACGTAATGCGTTATCACCCTTCCTCGGCTCATCATTGTGTTAATCACATTAGACATGCTCACGGTCGTTCGCCATGCTAGTTTGCGGACATTGTTGGCTAAGAGTAAACCAGACAAATAAAGAATTGGACGTCATGTGATGCCTATAGTCCGCGGGCCAGCAGTTCATCGTGTAAAAGTGGCGTCACATCATAAGCATCTTCTGTTTTTGCTGCCTTTAAGCAAGTTATTAGTGCATTTGGTGCAACACATAGTCGATGGGGTCAACCGTCCTGTCGTGTTAAGTTTTGATCCCTTAAATTGAATGTTTAGTATTTTTCCCTGCAACGACTACAGAGGAACACGGACGTTTCCTTCAATACTGGACTGAATATACGGTCATTCCCTACGTTTCATTGAAAGCACACGTGGTTCTGTATTTAAAACGTACATAGTCTACGTTATAGGTACGGAATTTTTTTACAGTGTATTTAACTACGTGGTGCAAGCGGCGGTTTAATTTTGCGCTGCCCGTCCCCTTCATGGAGTTGGGCGAAGGAGCTGCGCCTGGTGCACGTTTCGCTTATCAATCATATCTTCCTCTCGATGTGCTAGTGGGTCAAATCGGCCGCTTCTCTTTCTGTAAAGGGAGCTTTGTTTTAGAATATTTGCTCCTCTTCAGTGACCAGTATGTGGCCTATTAGGAGCGCACCTTAATATCTTTTCAGATAAATATACAAAAGTTGGCACCTTCTGTGCCAAGGAACGCAAAGGAACGGACTTATAAACATACCGCAGCTGTACAGTACAGTACAGTACTACACAGTTAATGGTTTTCTGGTTTATGGGGGTCTAATGTCCCAAAGCCACTCAGGCTATGAGAGACGCCGTAGTGAAGGGCTCCGGAAATTTCGACCACCTGGGGTTCTTTATCGTGCACTGACATCGCACAGAACACGGGCCTCTAGAATTTCGCCTCCACCGAAATTCGAGCGCCACGGCCGGGATTGAACCCGCGTCTTTCGGGCCAGCAGCCGAGCGCCATAACCACTCAGCCACCGCGGCGGCACAGTACAGTACAGTACTGTACAGTGCAGCACAGTGAAATAGGCCTTAAATGCGTTTTTGTTACCGAATCTTATTTTATTTCGCGTAGTTTAACGGCACTTTCTTGTTAAACGGCCCGTTGCAATGCCTAACGTTGGAGTGCGAGAAAATACATTTCCAGAGGCCACATTTTCTGACCATCCATTTCCTTTGGTCAACTGCTTTTGGTCACTCCTCCCTGTGACGCAAACCCCGGGGGAAGGCTTCGCTATGGCTACGACAGAAACGCACCCGTTATGCCGCTTACTTTCCAAATGATTCCCGGCGCACAAGAAAGAGACGTAGACTGAGAAAAAACACGCCACAAAGTACCGTACTTCAACTAGTTTATTTCTGTGCAATGCGCCTACATTTATACAATACAGCGCATAAGCGCCCGTAGGAAAAACCCGCAAACATATACGTCGGGCCCCTTCTTGATAGCGGCGATGAACAACGTATTAACAAACTAAACATGAACACATTACTGCACGCCGGACTATTAAACACGTGAATGAGTAGCCTTGGATAAACCGTTACTGTGTCATTATGTCCAAGCAATGATGCTCCTTGTCAATTAACAGTACTGAACGCGTGCTGACGCAATTTACTTTAAGCGATGCGATCTTCCCAGCCTGAATAATTTCCCTTGTGGTCTTTTTTGCACACCCGCGCAGAACTGTGGTCTGCTCGAAGGAAGGCCCTTGTTTTTTGTACTGATTGCAGTAACGGTAATGTATGCCTAGGTGTTGAGAGGCAACCGTGACGTTTTAGTTGTGCTCCCTGAGCTTCTCATTCAAACATCTGCCAGTCCGGCCAACGTAGGCTCGTCCACAAGACCAGAGAATTGAGTACACTACATTTTCTGTGCATGAATGGCAAAATAGGACGGAAAGCTCTACATATTCTTAAATCGGTCAAAATGCCGCAAACCGAGGAACAAAAACTGCAACACGTAATCATGTAACAATTGCGCAGTGGCCGTAGCGATGACGCTGCACTGGTCTAAAAGCATTTCCATCTCGGAACTCAGAGGCTTATGACTAGTGTTTGAAAGCTCCCTTTCCGCCGAAGTAAGTTGGCTATGTAAGGGCTTCAGAACAGCAACACGCATTGCCCGCCGCAGCGGCGGCTGAAGAATTGTTGAACAGAGAGAGTTGCGCAGGGAGGAGATTGCAATATTTCCAAGATTCCTGTCGTTAAACATAGGTAATCTGAAGTGACAGTCCCATCCGGGTTTACAACTGAAAGTTTTAGAGCGTTAAACTCTACTTCTCGCGTATCGGGTCTCGGCGTTTTGTGCTATAACGCAAATCGTAACCCAGTGTTTGCCATGATAACCGAGGTGGTTACATAATGGAATAAAATAATAAGGGGCAGCAGCGTGAAGCCCCTATGCACCCAGATTTCCATGTCTTTACGAATTTTTATATGAACATAGCGGCTCAACCGTTTGTC
Organism: Amblyomma americanum; assembly: GCF_052857255.1. Classification (NCBI taxonomy): domain Eukaryota; kingdom Metazoa; phylum Arthropoda; class Arachnida; order Ixodida; family Ixodidae; genus Amblyomma; species Amblyomma americanum. Next base: position 5,686,734 of record NC_135502.1, on the reverse strand, counting down.
GCAGATTGGTCGAGGTGGTGGCGCTCGTTTCGTGCAGCATAAACTTAGTAAAGTTAAAGTCTAGCTGGCGGCAGGTATTCGAACCTGCGGCCTATGTTAGGAGTATTAACGCTCGATACTCGATCGCTGCCTGAGCGTCGCCTCATTTTTTCTGTGTGTGAGGCAAGCTACAGTAACGTAGAGACTTGAGCTTTTTAGTTCATATTTCCAAGTTGTAGCGCACCAACAGACAAGGGACGGTGAATGAGAAGGACGCACGCAGCGCTGTGTGTGTCGTGTGTCTTTCTCGTTCACAGTCCGTTTTATTCTGATTCGCTACAACTAGGTAAGAGAGAGGTAAACTGAAGCAAAGCTTTCGCCATTCTACACGCAGCAAACAGATGCCGCACTCAATCAGGCTTTCTTCCTATGACATCCTATGTCAGCGTCAATGCCAGCACCTTTTTCAATGTCAAATACAGTTTTTACAGGAAGCACTGTGAAACCTGAGAATGCAAATAAATATTGAATAAATTACGCAGTCCTTTTGTGCAGCTGGTGTGTTGAAATGGGAACACTGAATAAATTTTTTCTCCCTGTAACCCCTTGTGGCGCATTTGATATGTGCGGTCCACCTTGCCTTCTCATGCAGCTTTACTTATTTCACCCGTAACAACATTTATTTTGTCCTTGTCACCACTGACCGTAGTCAAACAACAGAGCAATGCAATACCAACTATAGCCTCTTTTGTCGCCTTGCTTACATAATTCATATTGCAGCGCCACCACATGGACTGGCGCTTTGTAAAAGGAAGAGGTGTCAGGCACACATCGGTTAGAACGTGGAAGGCTGAGTGGCAGAGCGGACGTTGCTGCTCGCTGGCCGTTGCCGCTCTTAGGGACTCAAGCCATCTGCAGTAAATGTGGGGCCGCATCTAGCGCCCACATTGTGGTGACCTCGGACTTCTCCGACGCAAGCAGCCCGCAGTCGTGCCATTTCACCCGCCGCGCTCCTCATGCCTCGCTCCCTCACTATCTGCTGGTCCTCGGCGCGGTACTGCCACTATGCACCCTCCAGCTGCCCGGCTCACCCAGCCCAGCCATCTGTCTTCAACTCGCCGCGTAATGGACTCTCCTCTGCGGGCGTCTCACAACCAAGGCGAGTGCACTCAGCCGCCGCCCACACGGCGTGGCTTCCCTGAGCTTCCCGGCGTAGCGCCCTTCTACGTAAAAAAATCCGCCCCTCTTGTTTATTATGCTAGAATCGCACTTCTGTGTGCATGGTGTGTCCAGTCAGATCATACGATATTTTCTGGCCAAGATGCGCCTCCCCGAAGGCCTCTTCGAGCGGCTCATCTTGCCGGAACCCGGCCCAACTTTGTACGATGACCTGAATGCGGATTTCATTACCTTCTACGGCATTCCTCTCACTCTTGCACCGCCTTCCGACTAATAAACAACCCAGAGAGCGCAGCCTGCGTTGTCCCTTCCTCGTGTGCAGTCTCTTGAAGCCCCGACACCTTCCGCAAGCCCTGCCGTTGTGTGTCTGCAGCACTGGACTCAAGCCACTCCTTGGACTCGGTGCCGCAAGCATACTCCCCACCTCCTGCGATTACTTTGCAAAGCAAGGCCGCGTCAGTCGAGTTCTGCGCCTCCCCGTCGCCAGACACCCACGATCCATGCAGTATAACCTCCCTGGTGCGTGTTGTGTAGGCGGTGGAGGCTCACGTCGCCTTGGTGTTCCGTCTTCCCGTACACCAAGAACCGGTCACGCGGCAACCATATGCTTGCACAGTGCCACGGCCAGCCCCTTGTGCATGTGCATCCATACGTAAAGACCCTGGTACACTGCCTGCAGCGCTGCGCTTCCCTCTCACGGCACCGGCACCATCCGCTCCGTGCACAGCATTGCTCACTGCTCACCTCGTCGTTTCCTCTACGCCACGAGAATGTCGCTTTGCTAGTCTCATTCCTGCAGTGAAGTTCATAGCACGAAGACTCTCTACGCCTGTGCTTCCTCGACGTCGTATGGGCCGGTGACACCCGCGTATCATTACACCACCTACCCTGCACCGTTCTTGGCAGCCTTGGGCCTCTGACCACCGCCCTATGCCACACAGTTTTCTCGGACCGACCGACAACCGTCGACACAGTTGGCACAAGCAGCTTACATCTTTGGTGCTCATGCAGCGTCCCGACAGTTGGTCTCTCTACTTCGGCAGCAGCATAGAGACGACTCATAGCTCTTCACCTTCAATTGTAGTCGTCCGGCCTCCCCGGCCGATGCGTTTTGCCCAGCCGCGACCTCCGGAACAGCCGCGTATGTGCGACCCAGCTTGCTAATCGGGCTACAACCTGGACACGGACTTCATCTGTATATGTCTCTAGATTTTTGTTCCTAGTGTTTGATTACTTGTGACTTGCTTTTTTTTTCCTTCGTTTATTTTTTTTCGACATGTCTGGATGGGGGGTTCTGTAGCGCCACCACATGGACTGGCGCTTTGGAAAAGGAAGCGGTGTCAGGCACGCGCCGGTTAGAACGTTGAAGGCTGAGTCGCAGAGGGGACGTGTTGCTCGCTGGCTGTCGCGGCCCTTAGGGACTCAAGCCATCTGCGATGAATGTGGGGCCGCATCTAGCGCCCAGAATATCATTCAGGCAGACGTCAAATGAAACCCATTCGAATTAAAATTTATCTCGGGAAAAGCATATCTGGATCTGCGCGAACCTATACTCTTTTTTCGTTTTCCTTTTTTCGTCTAAGGTAACCTACTGGGCATCAATCAATCATCAATCAATCATTTTATTAGGTTAACCCCCCTGTCTTTCCGTTCTTCTGTTTCTCTCTCTCTGTTCCTTCCGATGGGGCTAAAACTGGTCTCCGGAGTACACAGGTAAGGACGGGCGGAGGTCTCTTATTGGTGGCGGATTTTAAAAAATTTTATTTATAGGTAGAACAATTAACTTCTAAATCTCGCAGACTGGGTACGCATTGAAAGAAGAAGAAAATGAAAAAAAACAGAGTTACGCAATGGAAAGGAGCGTTTTCCTTACGACATCTTAAGCTTATTCCAAATACAGAAAAGGAAAACAATGGGCATCTTCTATCTGAGATCGCTTGTTTCTTACTTGCGTCTCTTCTACGACGCCTTTTATCGGCGTGCTATACTCGTAAAAGCAATGGCAGAGTCAACAAAATCCTTTTGCTGGAAAGAATTTATCGGCCACGCTGGCCATTATTCCGCCCTCTTGCGTCGCCAACAGCTGGCTCGGGGAATTTTACGACGCGCAAGAATCGCCGGCCGGCTGTTTCCCAAAAAGAGGCCCGATATAAATGCTGCTCGTGGTCGGTGGGCAGCGGAGCCCGCACCCATCAAACACATTGTGCTGCGGCCTTTCGCTGCCCACGCCTTTGGAATAGCTATTAAATTGCAGCAGAAAACAGAGGAAAAAAAACATCACAAGTACTTGCGTTCACACACGTATGAACATTCCCTGTATTCTTTGTAAAATTATATAGTCATAGCTTAGGACATAGGAACACACAAAACGAGCAAAAAATGACTTATTCGTATTTTTTCCTTGCGGCTTTAAGTATAAAGGACTCTGGTATATTACATTACTTGCACATTTTTAGCCGGTCGCACAGTTGTAGCTATTGTCTGTATTTGTTTGCAGAGAGAAGGTAAGTGCATTCAGAGCAATCTATGGACAGCGCCGAAGGATTCGCGTTGTGAAATTATGATTGTTGCGCTCGAGAAAAGGGCGTTGCTAGTGGCAGGGTTATTTCGTACTTTATGACTGACTCGAAGCGAAACCGAAATTGAAAAAAGAATTTCGAGCTCAGAAGATATCTGTAGGCATAAAAACGTGCTCAGCTGAGCCCGGCTTGGTGTTCTGCAGCAGCCTTTCTATTCAAGTAACGAGTGACATTAAGCGTTCCGAGACTTTAAAAAAGATTAACAGATTGTGCCCTCCCGCACCGCTTTCGGACAACAGCTTAACCAAGTTGTAATCACAAAAAAACATTCGCCCAAAAGAGGACAGTTCGGCTTTTGTACTACCGTGGGTGAAAATAAATTCAATGGGAAGCCCGTACTGCAAAGCCACACTGCGAGGGAGAGGGCACAGGAGAGCTCCTTCATCTCCCACGGGTAAAGACACATTGCGATGAATAGTCGCAGCGAGATGCATGAAAACTTTGGCCGATAATACAAAAAAAATGTCACTTTTTGTTATCAATTGGTTTAAGGGTGCGAACAACCAGTTTATTGCAGCAGTTCACAATTGGTAGTGAGGTGCTGGAAGTGCTAAAGGAATACGTCTACTTAGGGCAGGTAGTGACAGCTGATCCGGATCATGAGAGGGAAATAACTAGAAGGATAGGATTGGGGTGGAGCGCATATGGCAGGTTCTCTCAGATCATGAATGGCAGTTTACCAATATCCCTAAAGAGAAAAGTGTACAACAGCTGTATCTTGCCTGTACTCAACTACCGGTCAGAAACGTGGAAGCTAACGGAAAGGGTTCAGCTTAAGTTGAGGACAACACAGCGTGCCATGGCAAGAAAAATGATAGGTGCAACGTTAAGAGCCCGGAAGCGGGCAGAGTGGGTGAGGGAAAAAACGCAGGTTAATGACATCCTAGTCGAAATCACGAGGAAGAAATGGGCCTGGGCAGGGCATGCAATGCAAAGGCAAGGTAATCTCTGGTCATTAAGGGTAAAAGAGTGGATTCCAAGAGAAGGCAGGCGTAGCAGGAGGCGGATGAAATTAAGAAATTTGCAGGGATAGGGCTGCCAGAAATAGCAAAAAACAGGGTTAATTTGCAAGACAAGAGAGAGGCCTTTGCCCTGGTGTGGGTGTAGTCAGTCAGGTGGGTGATGATATTGATGATGCCTGAGGTACCCTTCCTTGTGAGGCTTATAAGCATCAGCGGCCATGAAGGATTTGTTTGTTCATGTGCTGAAATGTCATACGGAATTTGCCCAGTGCAGCGCGCGCGAAGGTGTGGGAGCACCGAAGCTGTCACTCCTCCTTTATATTGCTGTTTAAATGCGGCATTCCGTATTAAAACATGCGATGGTCAGAAAACAGACAGGCTAACGATTTCGCTTGATGTGATACCCAGACAGCCCTTAGAGAGAGAGGCGGTGTTGTCTTGTTCTCTCGAGTGTCGTAATTCATGCCGGAATTTCCTAAAATGTGCAGGCATCCTGCGGGAAAACTCCAGGCCCTCTGTGCACATAATACAGTTTAATTTTTTTTTTCTGGCCAACATTAGGACGAAAGAGTGGGCTGAACATGTTCATGCGCAGTTGCACTGCTGGTGCTTTCAGGCACGGTGCGCCTTTCGTAAAGACTATGAGTTTCGTTTCTCCCTTCACTTACGATTGAACACAGTCCCGAATAAATGAAAAAAAAATCACAGTAAAACGAGAGGCCCAGAAATGCTGCCAATAAAATCTGTGCGCTGCTTTAAAAGTTAAGAGATAAGTTGCAGAATGAAAATTTCTAAAAGGATCGTTTTTTTCCTTTTCCCACAGACATACGCTAGTTTGCGCGTGGGCGGCTGCTTAAAGAAGTGAACAGCACCAACGTGAAGATTCCTACTGTCCGTGCTTAAGTATTCGTTGCTCCAAGGATAAGCGGTGAAAAGTGATTTGCAAAGTTCTCCTGCAGAAAAAATAAACAGTGGGTAAATACGCCTTCGAAGTAAGCGACAGAGGAAGAACAAAATGCAGGGCCCACATCCGGACGCTTGCTACAAATGCATAGTCGAAGTGGAAGGAAGAGAAAGGCCCCGAACGCACAAAATGAGAGAGCAGCTTAGCTGCTACGTAGCGACCAAGATGCAGGATTGCGCGTGGTCGCACACGTTGTGCGCGCTAATGTATTCAAAGGCTGCACTTTAAATAAAGTTTTCCTTTGGCTGAAGCTCATTGCAACGTGCTGGAGGAAAAAAAAAGTGATCCGACCTTTGAAACTCAGAAACACAGAACAGAGTTATTTTGATTTATTTTTTTTTGCAAAAAAACATGTAATAAAGAAATCAGAGACCAGATTTCTTTGTATGCGAACTTGTATCAGTCGCTATCGAGCTACTTAAAAAATTAAAACATTACGTGGCTTGATTACCGGTGACCAGAACTATAGTGAAGACGGCAGCGCGCTCTTTCTTCTTTTTGAAACGCTATTAGTTATTTTCTTTTTGCTTCTTAATTATTGCTGCGAACGAAGGAAGTATACCGCCGACAACATAGACCATAATATCAGCTTACGCTCGTCGGCTTTAGAGCATCGTAGACCCGATTATTCTCAGAGATTTTGTAGGGAGTTGCTGTGGAAGAAAAATTCACTGGTAGAAAAAAAATTTCTGTCGATCATTTTTTCCAAACACAGCAGACGTGTACACTTCTCAGGCATGTCGGGACATTCTTTGTTACAGGGTCAAACGCTGCAGCTTGGCTCAGCGAGTACATCTGAGATAAATTATTGAGCCTAAGTAACACGTGCGCATGCATACGCGCACATTTATGCAGTTAGAAAAACAAACAGAATTTTTGAGTGCAAAGAGATCTCGTTATGCCGCATGGTTAATGTTCTTTGTGCTTTATTAATTGTTATTTCTGCACGCTGTGTCGTTCCTAGCAAAACTTAAAGGGTTAAGTTTACACCAGAAAAATCAGCTTGGAGGTATATAGAAAGGAAAAACGTTCATTATTCCTTTTTCTTGTTGTGTTGTTTCTCCGTTTTTGGCTTTACGAGACACGAACATTGTTTTGAGAACGATTAGAAGCGAGTGAAGCGTGGGATTTAATATTTTTCTTTTTTTGCACATCCTTAAACTGAGTTTTTCTTATCCTCAATGGTAGCAAATCTTGCGAGAAAAGCCCTAACTGCTCCAAGATTACTGCCTGTCTGGAGAAAATCAGAAAGGGCTTGGGTTGTACAGCCGCGCATTCTTCTGCAGGTGCGTGCAATTTAATGCTTTGTTTAAGTGCAATTTTCCGGAAAATCTCTTCATAAGATTTTTGTATCTTTCTTGTGCCACGTTAGACATTCGCCCGCTTATGTTCTACACACAGCTGCAGAGCGATTTGTTTCTCTACTGCGATGATCAATTTACCGCTTCACCAACAGTTACACTTGGGGAACACACGTGTGGCTTTCATTCGAGCAGATACTTAAGTGAAGTACGTTTTTTGAACGAGGCTTCTTTATTGCACGTTGTTTACATCTTCACTAAAATCCCCGTAAGGCGTGGTTGCCACTTCTCACTTCTATTTTAATTCCTTTGTCTAAGAGGAGCTGCGCATGACTAATTTGTTCTGCTGTTCCTAGCGACTCTAAGTGGACGTCAACGTTGCTAGCAGCGCATTTCCGACGTTGATCTTGTATTCGTGGCCCGTCTGATTGCTTTCTTTGCCATGAAATGAAACTGCTTTTCACAGGAATCAGTTGCGTTCTCAAAAAGAAGTGATTATATTACTTCCCGACCTAATTACGCTATTTAAAAACAGGGTTTATGAAGATTTAATGTCCCAAAGCGAGTCAGGATATGAGGGACGCCGTAGTGAAGGGCTCCGGAAAAAAACTTAGAGACAATTTGGAGACACTATTATATCAGACAGTTTTTAGAGGCCCTTTGGTCTAGGAAGTGGCGTCATCAATGCAGATAAGCAAAACCGAAAAAGAGCTCGAGGTTTTCGATTTAAGTTTGATTCAAGGCTTGAAATTAAGAATGCACTTGCGCACTCAAAGACGATAGCGCAAGCAAACATGGCGGCGCAGATCGGAGCGTGGTGCGCTCACATTGCCTAGAGTGCGCCGTCATCGCCTTCATTTCACTGCTGCAAAGCTGTTCATTGTTTCATGGAATTACATGTGCCCCATAGACTGTCCAGTTTATGCCGCACGAATCATTTTGCCTGTGTACACTTAGCGATTTATTTTGCTTATGTCCAGGAAAAATACTTGCCATACATTTCGCTCGTTTTGAATTCGTTATGTGTATTCGGTGTGCGGATTTCATGAATAGGCAGCCGGAGCTTGTTTGAAACAGCAAATGTACGGATTTGACAAAAACCACGAATGAGACGAAAAGGTGGTGAATGACCACACGTACGCTCGCTAGGAGCAACTAATCGCATTAGTTTAAGTAAGACCTCTTCAAATTGTGGCTGCGCCCACTCCAGCACCAACTGATGTCTAATAAACAGGACCCTACAACTTGTACAATCGACACAAAGGAAAACATGAAATATCGTTGGCGCAATTTACAAAAATAGAAAATGAGCTATGAAAAAGCGCATCAAGATGCCCGTTACAATTTTCCTACTCTTTTAAGCTTCTGCCACACAGTAACTAAACTGAAGCAAAAGCCTTACCGCCGTCAATAAACGGGCCTGGTGCAGCGTAAGATTTAAAAAAAGTTGCTGGTTTTAAGCGTTTTCCGAGCTCTACAAACTATTTACTGGCAGTCCAGAGCAATCCCCGGCATAGGCGTACAGCATCAACTCCTAGGTAAAAAGAAAACCCAGGAGCAAAAAACAAGAAAGCAAGCGTATCCAGAAAATAAGCAAAGGATGTGCCTGTTAAAGGCAAGTATAACGTGAAGAATGCAAAGCGGAGACCAGTAATGGAAGGGTAATTCGTGCAGACGAGCGCAAACGCCCTTCTCCCTGACGACGTAATTACGCTAAAATCTGATTACGCTGTTTAGGCGGGGCATGGCGTGCTCCATTAATATCAACACCGTTGTGTTGGAACATGGAGGAGGTACCATTAGAGAAAATAGAGCTCACTTCCTGCGGAGAAGGCGAGGTCTTAGCGCTTGGGCGCATGTAGCTGCCCGCTTTTTTTTTAAATTTCTTTTCTTAAAAAGCAGTGTCGCATATTGCACTATAACGTCGTGAAGATGAAAACTCTGGAGCGAGGTAATGTTATGTATGCGGCATTACCTGTGTTATAGGAATCAGGAAATTACTGTGTGCGCTCGAAAAATAGCCACTGCAGTTTCATTATATACGCATGCTGTCCTCGTTTTTACTTGCATGGCTGGCTAAGCTTTCTGTGCTTTGATTGCGAACATTCTTTTGATTACCCTTACGCTGAAGCTCTTGGAATCAAAACTGATTTGTATGGTTGCAGGTGCATCAGTCTACGAAATATTTTCTCGCATTGCGGAGGTGTTCGCAGATAGGTTTGCTACATGCAGGAGTTCCGCTGTGCCAGAGGAAGCACTAGTATGACCTCAGTGTAGCGAGGCTGTAATATATTTTTAGTGTTTGTCAACAAAGCTTTCAATTTGTGCCGAACTCGCATGTTTCCCAGTCTAGAGTAAAATCATCGTTCTGGTATAAAGGGTTTTCAAAAGAAGGAAACACTTTTTGTAGTTTTGATCAAAGTACGTGATGGAGCACAAGTTTTGCAGTAGGAGCTTTGTGTAATGTTTGAAATCTTGCATTTATTTGTGCAATAAGAAGATTTTGATCTACGTAATAAATTTTTATTTAATCTGTTTTACTTCCGAAAAGTATTCATTGCTTAATAGTTCTCGTTTACGCCAAGCTTTTCCTTAAAAGTGCCTCTATTCAAGAGTGGAAGGTACAATGTCATAAAATTATGTCCATTGCAGTAGCTTCACCTTGTACGAACGCAAAACACGGTATCAAGGACACACGCAGACTTGAAAATTATAACTGCTAAAACGACTGGAAGCCCAATCCCAGAAAGGGCATCGTAAAGGCATCTAACTCTGCAACTATGACATTTAATGTCTGAGGCTGCTTTGAGACGGTGTCAGACATTTCGCTCCGAGTTTCGAGAATGAGACACTGTGACACTGCAGTGCTACCCAACTAGGCGTTGCATCATCGATAGTTTCTTTCCATTCGTTCAGAGTCTTCACTTTCTCGTGTCTGGTTTCGTTCATCTATTGCAGGATTATTCTCGCGAGCTGAACACACCTGACGGTACTTTCGACTGCTGTTTCTGACCGGCGACCTCTCGTACTACTGCATCGTTCCAAGTCGTCTCACGACGGGTGACAACTAAAAATATATACGCTTCTTATTGTAAAGAAAAATTGTGAGAAAAAGTGCGCGATTTATCTGTCTTCTAAGTAGCGGCGCCCACTTAAACCGCCTCCCGGGTATGGGAGGCCAAGTAGTTGTGCGGCATGTTTATGCAGAAAGCACGCAGGCGAAGCGGTTCTTGAGGAAGGCACCTGACAAAGGCAAGAAACGAAGGCTCTCAATGCGGCGCTCTTAGGCACCATCGCTTTTCCTGTAAAAGCCACTCTTGTAGCAGGCACCTTTGTAGTAGGGTACACATACCCAAGAGAACTGTTAATACGCTGTATTACCTTAAATTTCCACTGCAACTTTTGGTATCGAATCAAGCGTGAAAAATCCCACCAGAACCAGTCTTCTAAAGCGTGTTTTTTTTAGTGTGTCGTAATTTGTACAAAGTGAACGCTACAAAAATAGAGTTTTTTGAAAAGGCGCAAATCACAAGCGTTAATACACGCCCTGTTTCTTTAGGCCGTTCCATGGGGAAAAGCTGGCATATTTTCTGCTGTTTGGAGAATTCACATTTCAATTTATCGGTCGGTTTTTTGCTGATCTGAGAGCGTGTGAATTAGGGTAGTTTTGTGCCCATAAAAGTGCTGTTTATTTTTATTTCACCGAGCGGTCTTTCATAATTTTAGAACTAGTGAAGGCGTAATGACATTTTAATGGTTCGACTGCATAACCTGCAAAGTTTACCTTTCGTTCTTTTTTGTTTTCAGAGGTGCTTATTCACCACGTTTTCGTCCCCGTTCACACCATAGAGACAATATTTTATTTATTTATATGTCCTATTTTGAACAAACAGTTTATTTATTTTATATATAGGCGCGGCGCATCAAAGAGGGAATGACAGGAGCTATTAAATTAGTCGGATGATTGATCGTATCTTACAGCTTCCGCTGGCGCATTCGATTCTCATTTGTTAAGCGCATGGCAATATTAAGTGCGTATATATATATATATATATATATATATATATATATATATATATATATATATATATATATATATATATATATATATATATATATATATATATATATATATATATATATATATATATATATATATATATATATATATCTTCCTGTTTAGTTTTCTTCTTTCAGGAACAAAAGTGGGTCACATCCATGTGTCAATGCAATCTTTCTCGATGATTAACATTTATTATTTTTCAGCCTCTTTCCGTTCCCTTCGACGGAGTCTTTCAAGCAAAATATGGCACTTGATTGGATTACGCTGAGAACGTTCCATCAGTTGATAGCATGTGTCATCCTAGCAATTTTCACGCGATGATGGCCCTTTTAAATGCTGCGCCCTGGCTGCACTGCACTCGTTTCAAAAGAGTGGTTCGTAATCGCTAGTGATCTGGGAAGCTGCTCAGCTTACTTTTTAGTCATCAGAGCACTTTTGGAGAGCCGCCCTCCGGCCCACCGAAAAGTAAAACAAATGAAAGAAAGCTCTTGAACCTTTCAGCGAGTTTTCGATAGGCGCCAAATGTGATGAGAAGAAGTTTGCCTTTTAGTCTTTGGTTCATTTGCGTGTAACAAGCGAGACCAAAAAGGATTAATGCGATTGGCTTGGATGTTTTTCCACACATAGGGGCTACCTTTAAACAGGTGCTGACTTGGCTGTGCTATGCGCGTTTAACTTCACGAACTTCTAATTTGTCTTCGTATTTAGCATCTGATCTTCTCTTGTGACGTTTTATTTCTCCATATAGGACGATTTTGCACACGCTTCTTTCTGTATACCGTGCGCTGGAAAAAAACAACGACCATAAACCACTCTTTTTAAACTTTTACTGTAGACGAGAAAAGTATTACGTAAGGTTATCGACAGCATGTGAATAGGCAGCAGTGGCCGTATACCGGCTCAATGATTAAACTGTATGCCTGTTGACACGAGTGTGAGCTGGCAAATTTCCGTCGACAACGTACTTTTGCGGCGAGCGACTGATCTCAAGCATTGACAAGAACCACGGCACTACGTTGCGCAGACATCTACTGCGCCGCTGCTGCCGTCGATGCCATCGACGCCCACCACTTGAAAGAGAACACGCGCGCGTATGAAGAGGAGCTATGCTGCGTCCGGATCAATTGGCAGCAGTGGCCACGTAGCGACATTCTCTCATCCAGCTCTATTCCCGCAGGTTAGGCTTTAAGCAATATGCTCAGCATTCTGTTCATCCCTCCAGCGTTGCTAGCGCTGCGTTTTAACTAGCGCTAAATACCATGGGCACTTTGCATGTGAAGTGCCCATGGTATTGTGGCCATCAGTGATAAAAGTGTTTGTGCGCATTGCAGTATGACTTCACTCAAGAAGGCAGCTTATCATGCAGTGAATGCGAGTGTTCGTCTCACTTTGGGACTGTACCAGTTTAGCACAATCAGCATTTAAACCCAAAGGAAATGCTCGGAAGAAGGCGTCGTTTTGTTCTTTATGTCTCAAAGGAAGCCAAAAAAGTAAATTTAAGCAAGAGGACATTGATGTCATATGGGCAGACACGCATGAAAAATTAGATGTCCCAATACAGCTGAAAAGCACGGTTTAAAATAATTGAGCATTGAGATGAAAGAATCACGGAGAAATGCTAGATATTAGAGAACATGCGTGACCAAGACAAATACTGAAAAAGAAAACTTCGGCTATAAAAACCAACCCGCCGCGGTGGCTCAGTGGTTAACGTGCTCGGCTACTGATCCGGAGTTCCCGGGTTCTAACCCGACCGCGGCGGCTGCGTTTTTATGGAGGCAGAACGCTAATGCGCCCGTGTGCTGTGCGATGTCAGTGCACATTAAAGATCCCAAGGTGGTCGAAATTATTCCGGAGCCCTCCACTACGGCACCTCTCTCTTCCTATCTTCTTTCACTCCCTGCTTTATCCCTTCCCTTACGGCGCGGTACAGGTGTCCAATGATATACGAGACAGATACTGCGCCATTTCCTTTCCCACAAAACCAATTATTATTATTATTATTATTATTATTATTATTATTATTATTATTATTATTATTATTATTATTATTATTATTATAAAAACCGCAATTAAAAATTTCACTGCCGATCAGCAGGATATTGACGACCTTCAGCTGAAAAGCCGCCAGGTAAATCTTGAATTCTATGGCATTATAATATGAAAGGATGACGAGATTTTGACAGAATTGCTTGCGGCGGCAAAGACAAGACGTTCCACAGCCGACAGCTGTGGACGTCATCGCTGTACATCCGTTGCCGCCGGCGAAAGATTAGGTACCTGGTATTATCGGCTGCTCTTAAGCCGATCAAGGATGGCTTCCCGAACAAAATGTAGAAACTGCCCGAAATGGATAATCGGTCGTACATTCTTAAAACTCTAAGCAAAAGTACCCGTGCTCTCCTACCATCAACCAAGAAATGGGTGAAAAGCAGTGGATTTACGGAAGTATACCTGACGTTGGAGCAGCAATACTTTTTATCAGGCCAACTGATGGCCAGCTTGCGATTCCTGCATGCTGTGCACGCCAATTGGGCACTTTGGCTTAGAGTTCTGGCAATGTCTGATTACCGCTTCCTATTACTTGTTGTGGTTTCGGCAAGCCCTGTACTGTCATCTTAGTTTCGGCATAGTTGCGAAAGAGAATATGCATCATCTTTTAAATATTTTATCTGAATACCAGGTATGCGAAAAATAAGAAACTTGAAATAGATTTAATTTTGACAAGGCGCCAATTAAAACATGGCACGTAAACGATTTTGATGTGCCTCATCTCCCCACCTACAGCAAGTTTTTTTTGCATAAATCATAAAAACAGACGCGGTGGATGTTAGTTAATAATGGTGAAAAGGTAACTCTAATGTGAAATATTGCCCTCATTTTCCTGTGTAGAGAAATTTTGTCTCTCTGTTAATCGTACGGTTGTTGCTGTTGTTTACATAACTCGAACAGAGGCGTTCGTAAATTGTTCTCATTCGTAGAAACGCTATTATCGTTTGCATATGCCAACAAAGATAGCAAAATTTTGAACAAGATTTCAATATAAATATACTTGCGGCTTCTGCGGATAAATGTGAATTATAACAGTTGATTCACTTGTATGCTCCTGAGCACGACATTGATTTAACACTCCTACTCGGATTACTTGGCGTTCGGCTACATTTATAAGCTTCTATATAAGCAAAATATATTTCTCTAAATTAATGACTAACGTTGTAGCTAGTCGTCTGTGTTCACCAGGGTACATTTTTAAGCCTTTAAAAATTGTTCGTATAGAAACCGAACTACCGAATGAGTGTTCTTTCAGAATATTTGACTTAGAAACCTCGAAAAAGTATGAGAAGAGTGCCCAACTCAACCTCGCAGGATCTACTTTAAGGAAAGGATGTAGATAAAGCTTACACCTTGTTTATAAACTAATTTTATGGTTCACAAGAAATTATGTCCACTAAGCATGTTTCGACACTGAAAGAAAATTAGTATCCCTTAGGTCACTGCTGAAATACTTCGCAAGATAATAGTGATAGAAGAGTTTTACAAAAATTTCTGAAATCTTATGACATTGGTATATATAAATACCGACGCAAGTAATGGGAAAATATATTGAATAAAATGTATAAGAGGTCTGTGGATATGCGTCCTGCATTGAAGATCTCTGTCAATAATAAGGAGTTGTCATGGCCTACCAGTATAATAACTTCAACCGTTATTCTGCGGCCATGTCCATTTGCAGGATTGATAAGAATGCTTTAAAATGTTTTGAATGTAGTAACAATAACTGAGTATGCTTGCATCCTGTTATCTATGACAATTTTCAGCCCGTATTTCTGGAATTAAATAAGAGCAGAAGTCCTCACGCAAACGACACAGCTATTAAACGAGTTAAACTCATATTTTACTTACTGCTATCCTTCCTAATACACATGTTTAGTCTGTCTTTTACAAAGCCCTTTCCCAAATCAAATGCGCAGAGCAGACTTGATAGTCTTACATGAGAGCGGTAAACAAATTACCTAGACAGAGAGCAGTGCCTGTTACAGTTATTTTAAAGCGAAAGCCCTGCTAGCCCCATTAGACGGAATTCCGTTGGCGACCGTCGTTGTTGAGACCAAGAGATGGTCCCTAAAAGACGCCGTCGCAACAGCCGTCGTCTAACAACCGAAGCAGCGAGGGTGACGGCGTCATGCACAACAGATACCCCTGCGGCAAGGAGCCACTGCCACAACCGGCGAAGGCCCCAGTATTCCCAGCCCTGGAAGGCCAGGAGCAGCCATCTGCACCATCGCCTTCAGTGCTCTATTTGCTAGTGCGAAAGAAATGGCGGACCTCTATGTGGCGCCAGTTTTGCCGACTTACGTACAGAAATTATGACGCAGCCGTTCGTTGTGCAGGTTTCCGGGGGATGACATACAATTTCTTGTTGCACATAGCTTAATCTGCTAGAAGTTTGAGGCTGGCTTGCGACACGGGTTTCAATCGGCGCCGTAAACTCAGGACACAACTCAAGACGTAATCTTACGGCATAAAATCATAGAGGACCTTTCATGGAGAACTCATGTTGAATATGTAATTGGCAAAGCACCCAGAATGTTGAACTTATTACGAAGAAATTTTCACAAAATGCAAGCAAATGTAAAAGAACTGCTGTAGCTCACACACATTGGACCAATTCTCGAATACGCCAGCGTGGTGTGGGATCCCCGTATGGCTTCATTATGAGATCGTTTAGAGCGCGTGCAGAACCGTGTAGCCCACTTTGTCACCAATGACAGCAATTTTATAACTCAGCGTTTCAGCAATGAAGGAATTGTTGGTTGGGAACTTCTTAGTATTAGGCGCCTTCGCTGTAATTTAGATATTATATGCCGCATCTATTTTCATAAAACCGGGATTGGTAAAACTCTGTATGTTCTCTTGCCACATTTTGTATTTGCACGTTGTGATCACGCTCTTAAAGTACAAGAACTTAGACGTGGAACTAACTCTTATCATATTTCCTTCTTTTTACATGTTATATCTATGTAACACAAGCTGCCTTAAAATAAGGTTGACTGCGCATTTACGGAAGCGTTTCATGCATTTGTTCATATATTGTTTGTATTCTAAGATTTCATAATTCATGTACGCGAGTGTATGCACGTTTTTGTTGTGTTTATGGCTGTTCCATGTGTTGCTATATTAATCCCACCATCTGACTATTACATTGTTATGTTTGATTACATTGTACGGCCCTCCTGCAGTAATGCCTTCGGGCACTGCAGGAATCATTGAATAAACCTTCGGGCACTGCAGGAATCATTGAATAAACTCCAATTGTATGCCTTTGCCGACATTATTATCGATATTGTGACGCAACCATTCGTAATACAGCATTTCAGAAGCTGTTATACGATTTCTCGGTGCACATAGCATACAGCTACTAGTCAAGTCGAAGGGTAGCTCGTGACAGGGATTACAACCGAGGACATATAATCTCACGATGAGACCCGTATTTTTTTCCTGGAGATCTTGAGAACGCTATTTAATAGTAATGTATAGTTTTAATGATAAAAATAGAGTAATAAATGCCGCTCAATTTGTTTTTCGAAATCGTCAATCGAAGGAGCTCACTCTGTTAGAAAAAAAGGAGCCTATTTCGAAGCTAACTCAGAAAGATGTGATATTTTGTCCTGTATTTATGTCCTCCTTTTTTCATCATTGCTTTGTTCCATTTCCTTTCGATATTTTTCCTGTCTTTAAGTTACCTGCTTTTTGTATTGTTATTTCTATTGTTATTGTAATTTATATAGCAACTCATGCCAGTAGTTTGATCTGCGCGTCTCATGCAGCTGGACAGCGACCCATAAAGCCTCTCTTTGCTCTGTGCGATCCCATATACGTACTTTGGTAGCCCATAAATAAACATTATTTTATTTTTATTACAGTTGAGCTAAGCCTCGTTTGTACTCATAACACGGGAGTCAACCGCTAGTGTATGTTATTGGGCAAATAGTTTGCGCTAACGGCTTTGCTCGTTAGAGTTACTTCGTGTTCCTATGATTATTGAGCGCAAATTAGTAAAAACTTTTTCTGTTGGATTCGGCTTTGCTCTCAATATAATCACGTTTTTTAACTGCTGGTTTCCACCTGTACTTATAAAATAAAGCTCGGTATAGAGCTCGGATGGCGACTCATTTTAAAAGGGGGCAGTGACTTAGATGAAATTATAAGAGGTGTGACATCCGGGCGTTCTCAGCCTTCTTTCGCTGTTTTATTTGTTCATCACGTAGTTTCTCTTAACTGCACCTTGGTGCTCTGACGCAAAATTTGTTTTTGCATGTTTCCGTCAGCAAACCAACATGCGCTACACAACACTTCTCGCATGAGTACTTAACCCCGCAATCTTGCACCTTAGCGCCCGCAAAAGCACTTTGGTGCTAGCGTGAGAACGAAGCTACTGGGACACCGACTCGGGTGCCAAGAGCTCGCTCACCCATCCGCAGCCATTGTCGCTCTGCCATCTTTCTCGCCTGTGCCTGGGGGAAAAACAACGCGTCCTTCTTGGCGGGAATGCGTACTGAGTTTTCGAGTCAGACATAGCGATCTAGACAGGCGGATGGGCCGCAGGAATGCGCCTCATTCGCAAAGCTTTTTTTTGCCCAACGTTCTGTCACGAAACGCTTCTCCAGCAACGACGCCAGCAGGGAAGGTGCGCCGCCTTATTGTTTCTGCAGGGCCTCACACACGCCTTTGTCCACTGCTGCACGCGTTTTTGTACCTTCGTACTTCACGTTTCTGAGCAGAATTGCTCCATCGCGCTCAGCTTCCCTCATTTATATTATTTGCTTGCCTTTCAGGCACGGCGTACGAATGGCAGCCGCTTCTAACGACATTAAAAAAATAGTGACATTTTTTCGGAGAAAAATTATCCCATCGCTCTGAAAGGTAAATCGACAGTTCCAATGCCGCCTTTCACAGCGACGGAAGATTTGTTCACTGCAGATTTCGGTAAAGCCAGCCCGCCGCTGATCCTGCCGTTCGCGCTCACGTTTCATGGCGTTAGTTCTTGTTCCTAACTCTCGTTTCCTCATTTCGCGCCGTCATCGGCGTACTCAGCGCCCCCTGCCTCAGTTGGCGGGTGTTAAATTGGAGAGAGGTAATTTTCCTTCCCTCTTAGGAAAGATGAGAGAGAGAGAGAGGGAAAGTGCAAGAGGGAAGAGTGATAGGCGAGGAGTGGCATAGTGAACACACTGGCGGCGCTTCTTTCCCCTGTCTCCAAGTTTCCTGTGTTCGTCCTCTTAGCGCACGCTATTTAATAGAGATGCACCAACTAGCCTGTCAGAAAGTTGTACAACACCGCGAAAGGGACGACCATACCGGCGGTGCGGAACACCCAGGAAAGCGCTGCCGCGCAAAGCTCCCGCCATGCTACATGTAGTACTAAAATGGTACGGACACACTGCTACACGCGCCGCACGCTGCCGGCGGCGCGCCGCGTGCCGCGAAACCTGCCTCGGCGCAGGGTTGGTCTGCCGCGCAGAGGATGGGTCAGTGAGCTATTTTCGGCGCCTTGCCGCGTGCCGCGGAGCGGGCAGACCAATGAGGGGCGCCCGGTTTAGTGACGTGGGAAGCGTCTGTGTCGCGACCTCTTGGCTCCTACCAAAGTTACATTCGAGCGCCGGCAGCGGAGCCGCGCGCACTCCGCCGGCAAAAGGGACCTCGACCGACTTGGCGTGAAAAGAGCTTGCGCGGCGGCGCTTTCCCGCGCACTCCTTGCCGCCTGTATGGCAGTCCCTTTCGCGCCACGAATTGTGCCGCCAGCGGCTTTCCGCGCGTTTTTCCATTTGTGTGTTCGTACCTTAACCATGCCAAACCGGTCGAGGCCCATCATTCTGGAGGAGCGCGCGCGGCCCTGCCGCCGCCGCTGGAGTGTAACTGTAGTAGGAGCCAAGAGGTGGCGGCTCAGACGCTCCCCACGTGGCTAAGCCGGGCGCCCCTCACGGGTCTGACCGCTCCGAGGCACACGGCAAGCCGCCGAAAATGGCTTCTCGACCCATTAATTACGCGGCAGATCAACCCGCCGCCGGTGCGGGTTTCGCGGCAAGCGCTTGCCGCCGCCGGCGCGCCGCGTGCGGTTTTCCGTCAGTGTGCCCGTACCTTTAGGCGTCCGCGTCGGCTGCAGGAGGGGGTTGGTTCGAAACCCACTGCCGGACAAGGAGGAGTAGCAGCGTTTCCTTAGCCGGTGCCAAGTTTCTGCCTTCGCTCTCACACGGGAGCCCAGAACCTTCCTGTGATATTTTTTTTGTCACTTTGCACTTAGTTTCCTCTAGACCCACTTCTCTTTAGCACATACGTTTCCTCGCATTTCATTACGTCACAAATAATCCGCATAAAACAAAAAGAGAGCCATCGAACTGCGCGCCCCCTCTCTTCTAAAAACACGTAGAATATTAGGGAGTTGTATTTGTGAAATATAAAAAAAAAACACTGAATCATTTGGTCGATAGTTCGATAGTATTTATCACGCGAAAGTGTGGTACGTAGGTACACCTTTTTCTGTTTGGCAGCACTTGAAGCAAATGCGTCACATATGTCCCGTTGCCCTACGGAGAGTTAAATCTTGCCATTGAAATATAAACGGGCAAAAACAGGGTTTTGTTCGTGGATTGCTGCACTTGTGTTCATTGAACTTGGTTTATTTAAAGAGGGGAATAATTTCGTGTTGCCTGCTCCAGTTATGACTGTGATTTTATCTCGACGTCTTGTGACCAATTTCCGAAAATATAAAATGCAGATTTTTAGGCTTCATTTTTTCGACTGTTAAACTCCATATTGAGTTTTAGTGAAGAACGATATTTAAATTTCAGAAGGCCATTGTGCTATTTTTAATAATGATAATTTGAACCACTTCCTTAGCCGACATACAACGTTCACACAAGGGCTAATACGCTAATAAAGCTTCGTTAAAATGTCATACAAGTGCTCGTCACAAAGTGTAGCTTTCGCTTTAGTTACTGACCTAGAAAACTGCTGGAAGGAAACTTCATTATTAAAAAGTTCTACTTTTTTGATCCCCTTAATGAGAATGGACGACCTGAAGCTAAATTCTTTTTTTTTTGCAATTTTGTCAATCGGCCAGACACTGCAACTTTCTCAGTGCATTTAACGTTTCCTTGGGTATGAATACCAAAATTACACTGTGGATAACTGAGTGCAAATATTGTTCATAGAAAAAGTTGATTTTGTGGCACTGGGCCTGCTAGCGTTTCTACGTTAAAAAACAAAATCGGTTCTCGCTGAGGAAATTGAAATAAAAATTTCAGGAGCACTCAGTTCAGACCAGGGACGTCCACACAAAAGGACCAGCTACCACCGTTTGAAGTGGATGGCGGTGCAACACTGCCTGTGGGATTCGCACGCGAAATTCCACTCTCACGCGCGTAGTTTATTCGCCAAATGGGCTGCTAATGACGACACCTGAGTTTCCCTTTTTAATGCGTTACCACTTAGCGCCGCTTTCAGCGATTTCTCCAATCTTTGGCTGAAGCATTCTTGACCGTTAAGCAACCTAACTGGGACACCTAGGTGTCCTCCTCTAGGTCACGTTATCACAGCCTGCCACAGGATTGTGAGCAAACTCTCACCGGGGCAGGTGGCAGTTCAGTTGATCAGTTGTCGCGAGAGAGCAACCTCGGTCTCACCGATGTCAGGACCTGTCAAAGCAAGGCAGTGGCGCATCGCTTAACCCTTGCACCACTGCGCCAGGAGTGGTGCAAGGGTTCAAAGGGATCTATGCAAAGGGATCTATGAATGTAAAGTAGAGAATGAGCAAATTCCGCATATATGGGCGTTAACCCATTAACGCTATCGCGTCATACCCTTGATAGGGTGCATAAGTGTCCCCTCCAGTTTTAGTGTGCGAGCGTTAAGCTTCCACTCACTGATTTCTGCGATCTTTGTCTGAAGCGTGATTGGCTTTGAAACCCGAGCCTCGAACAGAATACGAAGTTACAACCGAAGTGCTAGCGCCAGTGGCGTAGCCAGAAATTTTGTCTGGGGGGGAGGGGGGCTCAAGTTGCAGGGCGACCTCCTCATAGAATTTGTGGAGGAATCAAACGCAAGAATAATAACTTCATTGCCATTGACAATGCCACTGTGTATTAGATAGCGCTCCGCACGGTCTAGACGAGTGAAATATGTATTCTTTAAATAAAAGAATGTAATCGTATGTCTTAAAAATCACGGCAGACATAAATGATCCCAATTGTTCCATGCTTCTGCGTATTTATTTAGTAAAAAAAAGACCAGACGAAGTCTAAAACTATATCAGTCCGAAACCAGCAAAGCAGTGCATGGCGCTGATGTTGAAAACGTAAAGGACATTAAATGAGGAAGCAGAGGGCAAACATTTTAATGAATATCTGTTGTTCAAGAACCTTTAGATTTTTGTACATATCAAACGGCCAGGGAAAAATCTCAATGACGCTGTCCTTCGTTCCAGTGTACTGCGCAGCAGCAGATGTCACCGGTCATGTTTTGCGCGTAATTGCACCGATATTTTATTTTCCAACTGCGAGAACATTTATAAGCCAGGAGTTCTGCAAAATATACATTAGAAGAGCGAAGATAAAATGGAGTATTAGAAATGCGAAGATACAACATGATAAATGACAAGAAAGTGTCACTGGAAACAAAGTCACTGTATGAAAGCACAAAACCTCGCAACAAGATATTGAAATACACGTATGTCTCCATTAAATATACGTATCGAAGCAAAAGTCACTGTATACAATGCGTCAAACAGAGCAAATAAACATCTTGCGCAATCGCAGATAGCAAACTTCACACACGGAACGACAGACGATCCAAGCAAAAGCAAAACTATGATAGCAGAGGTCTCGATATGTACTTGGGCCGTGCTGCAGTCGCGACAGCACCACATGGTTAAAATAATAGAGAAAAAATGCAGAAATCAATATGAAAGTATGTATTTTTAACTGCCTGCACGGCGACAATTATTCTGCACCCATAATTACAGAAGGATATTCCTTTGATTCAAAGAAAAAGTAAAAGGAGGTAGACAAAAAGGAAAGAAATGGACAAGCGGAAGCCACGAATGATGCCGCAAGCTGATATAACCAATATCCGAATGTGTAGGTTGGGAAACACAGCGTTGGCAGGACATCCAATAAGCAAAGTCAATCAAAATCGGTTATTGATGTCCTCAAAATTTTCGTATTCGCATCGTAATTTTGATAATGATGCTAACTGTTACAATGAACAGCACAAATTTGTGGGTGTGAACAGTCATACATTTTAGTAATTGCCCGTTTGCGCCAGATTGTCTTTTCTAGTCTGAAAAAGGCATTGTAGGTGACAAAATCCAGATTGACTTCCGGCACCGGTGGTTTTTTTTTTGGTCAGCGGTGCATGACAGGTCGAAAAAATTTCGGGGGTGGCTGAAGCCCTATAAGCCACCCCCCCCCCCCCCCCCCCCCCACTGGCTACGCCCCTGGCTAGCGCACCTAACTAAAATTTGGGATAACCACGCCAAATTTTCCGTAAATCATTTTGTATTCTTATAAAAGCTCTGTTTTCGGCGAGAGTGCTCTCTGTGCCATCAGAATGATAACTACGATTTATTCTCAGAGTCCCCACAGTATTGGAGCGTTGGTTGAGCCAATCATACCGTAGAGTAACGTTTTGTCTGAATGCATCCCATTTCGCCCATACTTCCACATGGCCCTGCGCAAGAGCCCTCCACTCACAGACACACTCTCTCTCACCTGCGTACGCATGTTTGCGACCTACGTTGTCAGTCAGTATTTATGATGCAGTGCTTCTTCCCTTTCCTTTAATGGAACCATACTATATCGCCAAGCCCGTCCATTGGGCGGTTCCCTCTCAGACGCACTCACGAAAACATCAACACACAAGCCAATACTCAAGCACACAACACCGCGAATTCACACCAAGAGAGTTGAGAACGCCGACCGAAATGACACAGACGACCGAGCTCGTATTTCATGTCTTAGTTTAAATTGGAAAGCAAACAGTGTACACCACAGCCGTGCGTAAATCAGCCCTGTTTGAAATTTTGCATCTGTTGAATGCGATAACGTCTTCTTTTGGGCAAGCTGCTAAATAGCACTTACAGCATAGCACTTATGGCGCACAGCAAGTCACATGACCAAGCCTTTATTTTCTCTTCCTTACGCGAGCTGTGTATAGGATAAAAAAAAAGACCAGTGTCAACAAAGGGATGGAAAAAACTAAAAGCAAAGTGAGGTACCTCCGAATTGCGTCCGGTAGAAGCGCAAAGTATTTTTACGATAGCGTAAGGGACGGGATGTTTCCGTGCTACGCACCAAACTTGGCTCTTTCAAAAAATTCTTTAGTTACTCTTTCGAATTCGACCAGTTCATACTGTTTCTTTTTGTTCTGTGTCGTAGTGTGTGTCTTGTGCTGAAGATTTGATCTAATTGTAAAACAACAGCTCGAAAGAAGAATGGGAAGGAAGCAAGGAAACACGGACAAGCGCGGTCCCACAACTGAATTAATTATCAGGAAGTGCACAGATTAAATGGCAAAGAGCACATGAAGAAACACATGAAAAACATGAAGACGAATGCGATTGAAAAATCAAGTCAGAGAAATGAACACTCAAAACAAGGGAAGCAAGAGCTTGAAATTGCGATTAGGTCACTGCTGAATCCAGGTAAGTTTCCAGGCGAATACAGGTGAATCTCATTCTTAGTCAATACAATCGACGCGTCGCTTAAACAGTCGTCTCCACTTTTTATGATGTAGAGATCTGTTTATCTTCCTCGTGCGCTGTTCCTACGCTTTCGTAAGCACAACAGTTTTATCGAAAAGGGGTTGACATTTGCATTTCGCACAATGCTTAGGCGAATTTTCAGCCGCACTTGGGCTTAAAAGTTTCCCATGTTCAAATTAAATTTCAATTAAATTCAATTCTTTATTTCTCATGTACACATGGAGAGGTTCAAGGGAAACAAGCCAGGAAGATGTGGCTTGACGTGCCCCTCGGCCCCTACGCACAGGTCAGTAGGCAACATGAAGAGCCACATATACAGTCAAGATAGGTGATGAAACAGCAATAATAACAAACAAAGGAACAGAAGGAAAATATCGCAAACAAAGCACATCTGTGGTTACTTCAAGAACGCCATTTCATGAAAGAATCCAAAAGAAGCAGTGAAATATGCCTGTTACAATCTAAAATGTAGCACATACACTTTGAATATCTTTTCGGCATACTCGGGACACGTCAACATTTGCAGCATGAAACTTATTTAAAAGACGGGGTAACGTGTTTACTAGGCTATGTGTACCATACATTGTGCGGCATGTTGGAACGTGCCACAATTCGATATATCTGTTTGGGTAAGTTTGTACTTTTAGCGAAAGGTGCGCCATGTCGCTCATGTGATTTATAGTTTGTTTTATTTCCTTTGTGTGTCTTTCTGCCAGCCTAACATGGTACATTTCAAATATTTTTAAAGCACTGAGTTGGTGGAATAGATCGCATGTATCTACTTCATAACCGACGTTCAGTACTGCACGCAGAGCCTTCTTCTGTAGAAATTTATTTTATTTTTATTTGCAACAGTAGTTGTTCCCTGAACTAGGTGAGCATAGTTCACGTATGACATAAATAGGGAGTTATACAGGAGAAGCTTAACTTTGTATGGGAGCATATGACGATGCCTGCTGATGATACCCATGACACGAGAAAGTTGACTAATGACAGCTTCAACATGATTGTCCCAACTCAGGTGACTATTAAAGTTTACCCCTAATATCTTAATAGTTTCTACAACCTCAATCTCTTCCAAACCTAGCGTAAGATCGCATGGTGTCATAATGCATTTATTTTCTGGTCTGAAGATAATAGCTTTTGTCTTAGTTGCATTAATTTTCAACTGATTTGTAAGTGACCATTGGTGCAGTGTCCTCAATGTTCTATTTGCCTGGTTTATGCCTTTTTTACCTTTGGCTGACGAGGAAATAAGCGAGACTTCATCTGCATACATAACACATTTCACATTAGGGCATGATTAACAATATAATTAATGCATAAATGAAAAAGTACAGGCCCAAGAATGCTGCCTTGAGGTACGCCAGTGGCTAGCTTTTCTTTTTACTGAGGATCGGAAGCTATTAATACCGGTAAACTGAAAGCGGTGCTCGAGGTAAGTCGCCAGAAGTGAAACCGCAGTCAGCTTTGTCAAGAGTCGGTTATGATGATGTAGTCAAAGGCCTGCGAAAAATCTATGAAAACACCAAGAGCAAGTTTCTTGTCTTCGAAACACTGCAAGATATTCTCTTTAAGGATGAGTAATGCGGTCTCAGTTGACTTAAGTTTAATGAAACCAAACTGCGAATCTGTTATTATTTTGTGTGTGTCACAAAATCATGCTATTCGAGTGTGAATGACTTTTCACAATCTCTTAGAAAAGACTGGCAGCACTGAAACTGGTCTATAATTCAAAATACAAAGTTTATCGCCTTTATTATACATAGCTGTAATTTTAGAAGTTTGCATGCGCCGTGGGAATACTCCGGATTCTAGACTTAGATTAAATATATGTGCTAAAACTGGGGCTAATATATCCATTCCATGTTATATAGGCCGAATCTGAAAATTATCTGTATCATGGCATCTGCTATTCTTCATATTTTAAAATGCTGTGAATACTTCAGAACATGTAGTTGGATTTAATTACATAGAATTTGTACTGGGCCTGGTGCGAGTCTCATATGTTATGTTTGAGCAGCGTTGGTACTGTCGAGTCACGAAATATTGGTTGAACGCCTCTGATAATTCGCGTCCGCTTACATTACGTCCTTGAACAAGTACTTCTTGAGGAGAGCTAATCTGAGGTGTGCGTATTATAACAAGGTTGATCCGGTGCACGTAACTTTCAAATATCGTCGTTGCATGATTCAAAGTAATACGAGTCTCTAGCACGCCTTAACTCTTTAGTTACCTTATTTCTAAAAAAACTGTACCTTATTAATAATTCCGGATCGCGTGTAGTGATAAAGTGTTTGTACATTTTTTCCTTAGACTGTATGTTCTGAAGCAGACGTGATGTCATCCATTATTTGTGCTCTTTCCTAGATGATACGTGCGCTTTGTATAGAAAATGTTCAGCATAAAGAATTTTAAATTTGTCCAAAAAACAGTCATAAGCAGCTTCTACATCTGTTACAGTGAGCACATCTTACCAGGTCGCATCTACAATAGCCCGTCTGGAACCAGCAAGGCTGTCTTCAGTTATGGTTTGATAAAAGTAGGTGTATGGCGGCTTTCTTTGAATATGTGTTTTCACTCCATGCAATATCGGAAAATGGTCGCTAAGGTCATAATGAATGACAGAGGACATAAAGCTCTCTTTTTCAAAATTTGTAATAAAACGGTCAATGAAGGATTCTGTATGAATAGTAACCATTGTAGGTGCCACAATTGTATTAATGCAGCCATTTGCTGAGAGTAGTAGAACAAAATTTTTTGACGTGATGTTATCAGAAAGCAGCTTTGTATTAAAATCTCCACCTAAAATTCCATTGAAACCATTCTTGTTCACAAAAGTCAAAAAGAGATCAATGAAGGAAATGAATTCTGCAATGCGGCCATAAGGAGGCCGGTACCAAACCGCGATAATAGTGCGCTCAAACTTTAAGCAAGCAATTTCGTAGTCGGCAGTGACACAACAGAATTATGGCATAAGATCACGGCTTATGCAATTTTTTACCAAGCACAAACACCACCACCACGGCCTGAAGACCTGTTCATGAAGTATGGGTTGTAACCGGGCATACTAAATACTTCTTTATCGCAGAAGTACCAGGTTTCTGTAATCGTAAACAGTTCAGCAATATCTAGTTGATTAGACAAATACCCAAGATAAGCCGTTTTGTTCAGTGCAGACCGTGCATTCACATGAAGGCAACGAAAAGATGTATTTGATAATATATCTTCAAATTTTACTTCATTGCCGTAAAGAGAACTTCGTGTGTTTATCACAGCCACGATGAAAGGCGGATATTCAAACAACGACCCGTCTGACCAATACAGAACTTTTTGCAGGAAAGAGGGATCCTCTAGACTATCTGTGTCTACACGGCACAAATCTGGATTTGTGATTTATGTGACACTAGTGCACACTTTTACGAACTTCTGCCTTTTTACGGACTGAGGCGCGTTCTTCTTTAGCGCTGGTTTTTTCCCAAACATGCGTCCTCTCCAACTTGTCCAGTTCAGCATCCTTATTCAATTGTAACCCTGATAATCCCTACTCATGCCCTCGCATGTTGCCTTCGTTCCCTCCTGAGCGCACATCAAAAGCAGCGGTGCTTCCGGCCCGCGTCGATCCCGACAAATACACCCGCCGGACACCAAGCCATTGGTGAATAATGGATGGTGCGGCAGCTGGCGCCTGTTACCCTCCGCCTTAGGGAGAGACTCCCTTAGTAAGCTTAGTCAGGCTGGCCTTCCTGGGCGAGTCTTGCATTGAGCGGCTTTCTTCTGTCCACACCTGTGCGCATTTCCATTGCGCATTCATTGCTGCCAGGGTACTACTGCATGCACCGCGGTTACGATGCCAGGGTACGATCATGAGGCGGGACGCGCTAGGCGGAGTACGCCCCACACACTACGTGGGCTTGTCCATGCAGGCAGCCCTGAAAATCAAAAATACAAAGCCTGAGCACTGGGAGGCCGTGCTGTCCAGCTCAAGACTAGAGGACCATAGTCAGCTGGTTCAACGGGTGCAGCAAACAACCAAGGCCGTAGGCCTAAGCACCCTGTCCCAGTTTAAGGGGCGCTAAGGTCTTTATTTATTAAAATGTGCTTCATCATCTCCGACAAATTATACAGAGTTCTAGAATAGTAGACGCAAGTTTGCCTATAGTAAACAGAGGCATTTTGCAGGACGGTATGCTGTTTTACATGGTTCACCGCACGTAAAAGCAGACGCAGTAAGGATTTCGGTGCTTGTAGCGCCATCCGGTGTTTGCAGAGAGAAACATTTCTGCAACAAACGTGTTTCTCGTTCGGCACAGCAGTTACTCAATCGTCTAATGAAATAAAAAGCAGGCCAAATTTATTTTTCATCTAATTTGTTGTCGGCAAGACAAGACGAAGCGAAAGCCATGTACCCAATTTGCTACCAGAAGACGTGCGAAACCACGCAGTAGCACCGACGTGCTCACTCAGAAGCGAGAGCCTACGATTCAGAGCGCTCCGCCATGTTGGCTATCTGCTAAAGGGCCTACGCTATGTAGTACACGACGTCACCGTCCTGTTTCTTGGACAGTTTTCTCTGCATCCGAGCCACTACATCTGGCGTTGCGACAAATGAGGTGGGGCTGAAAACGGCGGATTTAAAACCGATGAAACTCGGAATACGGGCTCAAACCGCTGCAAGATAGGCCGTGAAGATAAGGATACTAAGGACACTAAATTAGTTGATAACAGCTCTCGTGTCTCCTCCCGATGGAAAGGAGGTTGCAACTCCGGTATCTGTTTTGCAGTGACGCATGCAGTCTAGCGCGCACGCAATTCATTTTGTGTTCCTTTTCTGAACATAGTGAACGTCGAATAATAAGATGTGCGGATATGCCTTCTGCGGTTTTTTTATTACGGCTTATTCCAATCAGTGATATGGAGCCAGTTTCCCGGGTTCGCGTAACCGAAGAGCGTGTTTGAAAGGATTCACATCCTGAGTTCTGATTGGATATGCTCCCTACACTCCCTAGACATCTTGCTCCTTCGCAGATTCGGAGAGCTCCTCGCGGTCGCCGATATGTAAGCGTCATTACATTGAAAGCAACACTAAACAAAGATGACTGTGTCAAGAGCACTCCACTTTTTGGCGAACGCATACTACTCATTTCTTTATCTAAGCCGCCAGCGCAAGACGCACCAATATGAACACAGCACTGCAGCGTCTTTCACGGCGCAAGATCCCAGTAGTGTTGCAGTCTGCACACATTGTAGTTCATTCACAGTCTGGATGACATGTGCTAAAGAAGGTGACTGCTGACTATCAAACGGCAGAGATCAGCTGCTGTAAGACTGCGCCGAAAGGGATGTCCGTTGCGTCAACCATGACACATGTTTTGAAGGGGGGGGGGGGGGGGGGAAGCAGCGTCGCAGCGCCTGCATTGACATATTTAATGCTGCTGAACGCAATTTCAGAGGTGTCATATCACGCTAAAGTTCCATCCGGGTTTTTGTGTCTCGAGAGAAGATCGCAGAGAGGCTGTAAAATAGTGGAGCAGCGAGGAATGAAGCGGCGGTATTAGTAGGCGAGATTAAGGATTCCGCGACGGCCAAGAATGGAATAAGCAATGGATGAAGCAGAGTATGAGGATTTCTCAGCTCCGATTATTGGAGTGCGTACGTTTGCGCGACAGAGAGCTAGCGAAATGTAAGCATCAGGACGATGGCGGGTACTACTGACTTCTGATCAAGTATCTATGGCCCATCCGTGTACTGCTACGAGAGGGGGCGCGCCATGAGTATGCTGTCGTTCTACCAACGTAGGAGGCATCGCACAGATTTTTGAACCCGTGTCGACTAGGTAACGGATCGTGATCGTAGAATAGGCGACTAGTGTCTGGGCCTTGGACACGCACAGGTCGCCTTCAGTGTGCGGCCCAACTAAGTCGCCCGCCTAGCTATTGCTAAATTCCTTTTCACCCAACGCTGTCCTTAGGTGACAATGTAATTGTTGACATCCCTTATGTTTTGAACTTTTATAGAATAGCAGGTTTCCTCGTGAAACTGCAATTTCAGACCTAGTGTTTCGCTTGAGTTTGTGAAACCTCTCAGCCACTTTCTCATTCCTGAGAAGAGGGCTGAGGTCTTTATTTTATTTGTTCGGAGCCTCCAAAGCATTTCCTAGCCAAGGATGGTCGCTGAGGTTTATCGACCTTCTTAAAAGCTTCTACTATTAGCCATTTCTAAAATTATGTTTGGCATTTCATCACGATATTGAACAAACTAGCATTTTAGGGAGTCTATATCGCCATTGTCTTTCTCATTTTTACACAGTCCTGCTAAAAAATATTTTCTCTACACCTTGAATTTTGCACATGATGGACTTATATGCTTATGCGCCACTATACCAAACAACAACAGCAATGGCTTCAGTGTGGTCGCACTATCGCACAAAACGTATATTTCTGCCCTCTTTACTATTCTTTTTTTTTTGTGTCCGAGAGGAATACAGGCCGTCGTAACAGTCATCCGCTATATCTCGTCTGAAGACTCACTCAAGGGGTCAGAATAACCATGCGCTGCTGTACCCAAAATGAAATGTTCCTCCGCATGCTCCTTTGACTACTGAGTTTTCGCCTGGTGGCTTGGCATATCTTGTGCAGTGAAGCATTTGGTTGGACGGGAGAGAGTAGCAGGACCCATAATGCATGAGACACGACTGCGCAGAATTTTCGGGATGCGCACTCTTGCATAATCTATATTTAGGACGTCCATTTCTTCCCTTATCATGGCGCCTGCCTGAAGCTAGGCAATGCGCCTCGTCTCCTATGTGTTGCTTTATCTGTAATTCATTCACCCGCTTCTATTTCCTCCTCCCTCGTCATTTCCTTCCCACGTCGGTTTCTTCTTCCCAACGCACACCTCCATCCTCTCGGCCCACCACACAGCGAGCCTTTGGTGCCTCACAGCGCACACCCTTATGCCTACTTGTTGGCCTCCCTTCAGCCAAGAGGCCGGGAAGTTTCTCGCGTACAGTTGGCTTCTCTTTCGTCGTTCCCCGAGTCTCCTTCTGAGGGTCCTTCCCCGGTTTTCTCTCTCATCTCCCGAACATTCTTGTTCCATATCTTCCTGCATCCTATTCACATTTGCTTTCGCAGACTCCCACCTGGAAGCCTAGGGCTAGCGTTGCAGCTGGAGCGGCAGACGCCACTAGAGCTTATAATGATGCCTTCCCCGGGGAAATCAGATTCCATACTCTGTCGTCGCTTC
The DNA here is from genome assembly GCF_052857255.1 of Amblyomma americanum. Taxonomy (NCBI): domain Eukaryota; kingdom Metazoa; phylum Arthropoda; class Arachnida; order Ixodida; family Ixodidae; genus Amblyomma; species Amblyomma americanum. The sequence goes on along the minus strand of NC_135502.1, from coordinate 5,655,705 downwards.
TTCTGGCTCCGTCGTTGTATTGCAGGTGTTGCTTGATGGGTCTTTCTTCCAGCTTTCGTCACCCAGTCTGTCTGTTTGCTATTGTGTGGGGTTTCTTCCTCGCACTTCCACGCTTCAATTTTTGACACTCAGGAAACCGGCAGAGCGGCGCATACATCTTCCCCAGCAGTAGAATCATCAACACTTTGACTATCGTTGTTTCGGTTCGTAACGTTTTTGTGATATGTTTCAAAAGCTTTTAGATTCAGTTCTTGTCTGGTTTCCGCAGGGAATTAACAAGTTGCGCTTTGCTGCTAGCATATTCAGGCAAATTGGCACAGATTTCCAGCTCCCACCTTAAAATTTCATTTTACTATCTTTTCCAGTCAGCTCAAAAAACCAACAAAAACAATATAAACAAAAATATAAAACCCAGGCGCCGCTGTTCCCATCCTGTCCGGCAGCCTCTAAACACGGGCTGCCTTCGTCGCCACCGCTGCTTACCCGGGCTTCCTGACCTGGGGGCGGCGCCAGGATACCACAGTGTGACGGCTTCCTGCGGCAGCGTTGTCGCCCGCCGTGGACAGCGCCGTCGACCGTAGTCCAGCGCTGTGACGCTGACGCCTGCCGTGGAGTCTGCCGTCAACAATACGTCTCCGTCGCCGACCGGAGCCCATAGGCTGCGCCGACGCCCCGCCACACCTCTTCGCTCGACGCACCAACCACCTACCAGGCTGATCACTGGGACAAGAAAAACTTGAGTGCACCTTTCTTTTCTTTTTTTGTAAGCTCTGCCCTTTACCTCTCGCGAGTGTTTTCTTTTGTTTTCCCGTTCTTGTTTCTTGTTGGTTCCTTTCCTCACAACACTTAAATTAGAGTTCCTTTCCTCTACGTGCCGCTTCGTTTCTTTCATTTACCTTTTAACGCGTGGTAAATTTAGCCTGCAGCCTTTCGCGTCACACGATCACAATATGAAACCAATTAGCCTCAAGTGCCGCCTTCATAACAAAGTAATAATAAAAAATGTGCAGCTGTATTTTGCACACCACAGTACGCCTTTCGAGCGAAAATGTACGGGGGCACTTTGTTGGCCTAGAGTGTGGTGAGGTGAACGAATTTAGCGCGGTGTTGCTGCTTGTGTCACTGATGAGTGGTTAAGATGTTGATAAGGTACACAATTGTTTGTGAAGTTTAAATGATGAAGACACTGCAGGGCGTTTGGTAGGCATTCCTGTGATTCGAGGCCGTTCCGCAAACACTCTCCAGAGTCTTTACGCTAGACAAAAATTACTGTGGGACTATAAAAAGAACGAAAAATAAAATGTCCCTGCCCGTATAACAGGCTAAGTAATGCTAGGCATATACATTAGGTTGGGGCAACCCAGAAAGATTGAAAAATAATAAGCCCCTGCCTGCACCACTGACGTACAACAGGCTTACTCCAATTTGAAAATAAACGAAAAGGCCCGAAGGCAATGGTGTAATTTTACCACCCGTAGGTGGGGAAAATGGGGAACAAAAATGAGGGGGGGAGGGGAAGCTACATAGCGACCCACACCCGGGGTAGCAGTCCCGGGGAGACTCCCTTAATCTCACCTGGGACGTAGCGGAGAGGTTGGGTGAAATGGGTAGGTTATATGGTTGTCGGGAAAGGAGTCATGGGCATGGGGGTGGGGATGCGGACAGCGTGTTTTTTGCAGTAATGCTAGACAGAGGTTAGATTGGGCTAAAGGAAAAAAATGCAGAACTACATACGCATTAGCAGGAAGTAGCGTAGTCGTTAGTACGCTCGGCTGCGGAATGGAAGGATAGTGGTTCGAACCCCGCCATGCACGAGGATTTTTTTTTCTTATCAAGTTGACGTCATTTGATTGACAGGTATAGTGTGACAGATTTTGCGGACGGACGTATGGACAACGATGACCCATTAAAGGCTTTCGCCTTAAAATCTTGAGGCAAGAACTGAAGGTGAAACGCAGCCTATTGAACTCGACACAAACCCTATCATAGCCGATTGGTATGTAATTAAACTAATTTTACGCGCGTGAATGGTTAAAACTTTTATAATTTAGGCCATAATAAAACCTTGACTTTATTTGAGAACTATTAAAGGTGCACCAAGAGGTGTACATTTACCCAGAATTGAAAATACTTTGAAGTAAAAAAAACAGAAAATAAATGACCTGCTGCACCACTAACATTACAGGTGAGCGTGAAAGCGCGCCAGAGTTTGCTGATACTTGCTTTGAAATGCCTCCACAGCTGTCAAGAGACTGTAAACGAAAAGGAGCCATTTGTAAGTCTGTGAACTATTAGCCAATTCGGTTTTTGTTCTTTTGCCATGGTGGCTTATATGAGGTCTGTTCGCAGAAAAACTGCGATGTGACTTTGTTCTTACATATTAAATGTAGTGACGAAAAGTTCTACTTGGTAGTCAAAAATAAGCTCCTGCTATATTTTACGATGATTTAAATGCACGAAAGAAGGTTGGACGCAGCTGGTTGGTGCGAGGAAGACGTACAGTAATTTTTGCGGAATGCAGAAAACCATCAGTTTTCAATTATTTCATACGACTGACAAAATAGAAGTCTATCAATATGACTCGAATATCTTGAGACAGTTCCCAGCACTCAGAGGAGGATTTCCTACCAATTCATCATCTTCGCGAGAGAACGTTTTCCTGTGTTCAGTGTCCTGTACTCAGAACCGGGACTCTATGAGTTCTAGTAAAGAACTGAAGGGATCGATGTAATTTGTCACACGGAACTAGTTCTCCGCCCCCGTAAATCTTGGCACCGCAAATGGGTGTTCTTATCTTCGGAAAAGAACGGGACAGCCATACGTGTCACTTTAAAAATAAACTCATAGGTGATCCCAGGTATCGTTCGAATGCGTTAGCATTTTAAAATGTGGCTGATTCTGTTGTAGCTTTGCCTTAAGAGCATGACAATGTAAATATGACGGCTTAATCGCCATATATGGGGAATTGGCCATTGTCTGCTTTACATTCATAGATGCTGGGAGTGTTTATAACACTCTTGGCGCAGTGGGCCCGCGGTTAAGGGATGCGCCACTGACCCAGCATGTGGCTATTTCAAACACAGCCACAGGTGGGGTGTGTGAGGCCCCACTTGCTCTTCCCGAGCAACCTCTCGCTACGAATCATTACTTGAACTGACGCCTGTTGCGCAGTTTGTTCACAATCCAGGAGTAAGGTAAGGTTGCCTCTTGCCACGATGGGCAGCTTGTGATGACGTCAAAGGTTCGCAACACGTCACGCATACCACGTAACGGCGCTCGTCATTTACGCTTGCGGAGACCCTTCTAATGCTCACGCATCAAAAATAATACCGTTGCTACACCGAGTTAGCTAGAAACAGCTTTATTTCACCACCTCTTCATTTTTCTTGCAATTCTTCTTTACTGTCAGTACCAATTGACATCAAAAAAGAATGGTTTCGTAGTTGTCTAATCACTGATATGCACAGCACTAATAAAAAAACACCAAGACCACAAAAAAGATAAAGCAAAAAAAATCCGCGTTAGCTTGCCCAGGACACCAAGAAATAACCATAAACCAATATACCGCAGCTGCAGTGCAGACAGCGGCGAAATTTATTCAACTTTGATACTTCCGTAGAGCAAAATATTCTTTAAAATTCCGCAAACAGTGCACAGACATTCGGCTCCCATGGCGTTCGCTTCTTCTACCTCGTTGTATGTTTACAAATAACCCCACCTTGTTTTCGAAACGGCAAGCACGCGAGAGAAAACACTCAGACGGGGCATATTAGAATTACAATTTTGTAATTTTTCCAACTGACTATCGCAAATTACTCACGAAGAATGCGCAATACGCGGAGTAGGATATAAAGACGGACACCGACAGAATTTAGATCTTTTCCCTGAAAGGTTCTTTACGTGACAAATGTTTAACTTTCCCATAGCTTGGAGGTTCTTGCCTTCGGACTAGAGGTGTAGGTTCTTCACCAGGGCACGTTTTCTACTTGTGTTCTTGGCTTTAAGAACCACGAACACTGTACTGCCTTGGCTCGATGCGAAAATGAACATAAGCAAATCACATCACTGCTCGCTGTGTGACGTCCTTCGATAAAAACAGGAAGGAGAGCACATCCAAAAGCGCATGGCACACTGATTCGGCGATCACAAGCACCACACTGCCAGCGAGCCACGCTTGACGTCGAAAAATACTGCAAAAGGTGGTGTCGATGTCCAAACAAATTGCACTGCTTCCTGTTGATGCGAACATAAGACTACGCCAAATCACTCATTGCGCTTGCAGTTGATGTTCGGTGCCGAAAACACCGATCTGGTGGTGTCCACATGTGCACGGGGCACTGATTGATCGACGACAAAAACCATACTGCTGGCGCGTCTTTCCTGACAGCAGACAATTATTGAACAAGGGAGTATAGACACATGCTACAAAATGCAAGCAGATACCTACCAGGAGCCTTCGCGAGACGTCGCCGACATCATTTCACGTGCCACAGGCTTAGTATTCTCTGTCTGGTAGTCCGGAGAGTTCCGGAGAAAGAGCGTCCTAATAGTGGCGTACCTGTGCTTAAGTTTTGCAGACAACGTGAATGCTGAATACCTGCGGGAATTTCGCTGGTAAATTTCTCAGCATCACAACCACCTCACCCTTTAGAGAGAGAGAAAAAAAGAACATTGCCACAATTTCCAAGGAATAGTCTATTCACATTGCTTACTTTGCAACTTCCCTTAAGTGTCTCTTTATCAAAACTAACAGCCGCATTAGCCTGTGAATGGTTCTGGATCAGAGCCTCCGGTTTCGATATGGATGACGAAGCTGGCCTTCGCCGGGAGGTGCTCTCCTGTGATGGGTGGCCGCAGTGTAACCGTGCCTGAGCCGGACAGCTTTGCATTTTATGTATGCAACTGCATATCTTCTGCTGCGCAATGCGGGATTCGGATGGGACGACGACGACAACTACGAAAATGTGAAACCTGTCCAACTGTCCAACTCTACGAAACTAACTACGACATGATTAGGTCATCGATGACGTTTCACTGGGGTGGAGTCGGTGCAAAGGCGCCTAGCTCTTAGCGTGCTAGGAATCACGAGAGGAGACGCAGCGAGGCTGAAAGGCGCATGCATTCCAGCTCCCGGAAACGGCTCTTCTACGAAACGCATTTTAAAGTGATGTTTGCTGACGCAATGCCCTGAAACACCGAATGCATAGTTCCCCTCTTCTGAAAAGTACATTATTATTATTATTATTATTATTATTATTATTATTATTATTATTATTATTATTATTATTATTATTATTATTAAAGTATATTATTACTGCCCTTGTGCTGCGTTGTCGCGCCTAGCATAGCGAACAAAAATTTACAAGCAGCTTTTTGGCCGCGATAAGTGCAGATTAGACAAAAATACGGATAAGAAAATTCACGCCACTAACACAAACTCAGTGTTATGAGGAGAGCGACTTAATACCAACTGCTGTAAATCGTCTGTCCTCGGCTGTAGTTAACTGCCAGTTGCTTAAACGTGCCATGACAATTTCGGAGCGCTAAAAATTAGAGCATTCGGTCACTGGCAGTCGTCGTGCGGCGAACAGCAGCACCGGTTGGCAGGACGACCAAGATTTAACGAGCGCCGCTCTGGCCCTTTTCAGCAGCGCGAGCTTCTTGGCCTAAGCGGCCGGCCGCATGTGCCTCGTCCAAAATGGCCCCCGGCTGGGTGCGAAGGGCATTACCATCTATCTTGGCTGAAGCACCCGACGAGCACGAGACAGAAAGGAAGGGGCCACTTGCCCGCTGCCTCGGCTATTAATTAATTACGCTTGTCACCTGGCCGAGGACGTCCTTTCGTCCGGCGGCCCACTTGCCGCTGCCCGCTCGTCTGCTCCACGCCCAACGTTTGCTGTTCCTTCGCTTTTTGCACAGTCTTGCTTTTGTTCGTGAACAGGTTGTATAAGCGAAATCGCAATGTACTGTATTCACACAGAAGACGCAGAAATAAGTAGTCCTTAACTTATGAATTTCTCAAGGGCTGGCGGTTGCAACCTCAGTTGTCGAGATGTCACTGCTGATGGTTTTCTGCTTTTTCGTGAATCGTTTCTTTTGTTCACGTGTATCCTAAGTTTATTTTGCACAGCTCTCTTCCTTTCCGCGGGAGAAATTTTGAGTAGCGATGTTGTTAAGAAGTGATTTCTGCAAGTAAATTTTTGCTTGGAAACTGCACAGAAATCATCCTCCAATAAAGATTTGGCAGTTTTGAACTCATCACAGCATAAATACACCAAAATGAGGGTTTTTTTTTATTGCATCTTAACAACCATCTGTAGGAGTTCAACTTGCGGCGGATCCAGTATTTCACGGCGCCTAAATTTGATGGGCACAAAACGAACCAGAAGGTTTATAAAAGTCAACACGTTAAATGTTCAGGCGAGCATCGCGCTGCATTTCTCATCAACTTTGGCGTCTAGTGATTCATCAATTTCTGTCTATTATTCTGTCCTTTGCGGAAGTTTATTTCCCTTGTGCGCTTCGAGCTTGTTCTTTCTCAGTTCTCTACGACTACGCCACCTTTTTCAACGACAAGAGCAGTCAGCGAACACTGCCACGTGTGCATTATGCTTGCAAAAGAGGGCAGGCAAGTAAGTAGAGCAGCAGCCACTACGTGCTGATCGAACTTCTCGTCCGCAACACCAATGCATGCGCGCTGAGGAACGGAAGTTGTTGTAAAGGGAGAATCACGCGTTGCCAATGCCATCCACGAAGGACGCTTTCACCGTCACGTCTCACTTCACCTCTTTTTCCTTCCCTCGACTGTTCAAGTTTCATTCTACTCTACGCCTTTTCATGCGTCTTGCGGGAATGCAAAAGAGACCGGAGGTTCTGAGGGAAAAAAAAATAGGCTTGAAAAAATAAAGAAACCCCGCTCAAAGCATGATTTATGACGGCGTAGCGCCCTTTCAAGAGGCACGGGACAAGCGTGTCAAAATATTTAAATTGCGCTGCGCGTGTGATCTCCCGAGCTCGAAATGGGGTTCGGTCTTGGGAGGAAAGGCAACAAAACGGAGAAGCGCGTTGTGTTTTGGCGCCCCTGAGTATCGAACGAGCGGTGCCCAGGATGTAAAAAGAACCCCCCCCCCCCCCCCCCCCACACACACACACACACGCACACACTTTGTTGAAAGGGCTGAAATACCGGCTGAAAAGAAGGACGTAGAGATAGAAAGCGCCTCTAGGAAACAAAAAAAAAAACTAAACCTCTGGTGCTTTCGGGGACAAAAAGTATCGGTGAGAGTCATTGTGAGGAACATGCAGCGCCCTGCTTGTTCCCGCCAGAAACAGACGCCAAGGAATGCTCGCGCCCATCGAAATGGGCCGCCAGAAAAGGAGAAAGAATCCGCGCTGCGATGGGGAGCTAAAATAGTGCACAGAGAGAAGGGGCGGGATAAAAGGAACAAGGCAAAACGGTTCACCATTCCCACGCACGGCAGCGAAGCGCGATGCCGGCGAAGCCCGGCTGATTGGGATTCCTTTCGACCGCTCTGTCGCGTTTTGTTCCCCGTTTCGTTTATGGCGCGTGCTTGGTTTTGGCCGTGCTACGACCGTGCTGCGCTCATGAAACGTGGGACGACAGGAAGTAGATGCCTGAAGCTTAATCGCATCGTAAAATGGGATAGGAATAACATCATATTCTTTTTTATACGTGCGGCTTCTTCGGCGCCGGAAGTTCATCTGCCTGCGGGGCCTAAAAACGCACACCTATTTTCGAAGGCTTACGCGGGGCGCAGGTGTTAATCTGTTGCAACTGCTACAACTAAAGTTTTATCGAGGATGTCCTACATTATCAAAAGCCACCCAAGCAGTTGTGCGTCATGTTGCAATAGGCAACTCATGAAAGTGATTACATTGAGATCACGTGAATGCCTTCTGTTTAATGGGAACGCTCGGTATCTCCGCATGCAATCCAGGTGTGTGATATGAGAGCTACGTAGTGGGCTTTCTAGGGGGAAAAGGGAAGGGAGATGAGTAGGGTCAGAAATTATAATAACGTTGCCTCTTCGAGCCAAATCATGGCCAAACATGTTCTTCCCACTTTCCCCCCTAGGCTCCATGTGAAGTAAAAGTCCCAGTGTTAGCTTTGATTCTGCTTGGAAGCTTACATTATCTACAAGGTGACTTGTGTGAATATCAAGTCTCCCGGGTCAGACCTGAAAGTAGCCTGGCCACATTCTAATTCGCAAAAAGCAATAAAAAGGCCATGAAAAATTTACATCCTTTAGTCTGTCGTCATCTTCCGTCTCTCCCATTTTTAGATGCTGGTTTTGCTAGATTTCCCTTTCGGTGCATATACTAGGACTAAGTAACTAAGTAAATGATTCTTCTAGGTTGTTCGCACAGCAGTTGAAACTCTGGAGCATTCGCGAGAGAAAGAGAAAAAAAAATTTAACATCCATCCATATATAGGAGGCATCCCTACCTTCCCAACTAAGGTTCGCAGACCCGGGAGCGAGGAGGGGCTTCGCGCCTAGAGGCCTGTGTGGCGAACCGCTTGGTGCTTCGAGGCCTCAGCCGCCACGTGGATGGCTTCGAGTTGGTCTTCGAGTTTCGAGCTTCGAAGGAGAGACTTCCAAGCTTTCTCGTTACGAATGCTTACGACAGCCCCAGGTGAGTAGAGGCATTGCCAAATTATGTGGTTTAGTGTCCCTCTCTGGGCGCATTGTTTACATCTGTCGTGTTCTGTGCCGTCTATGCTAAGAAGGTATTGCCAATGTGGATTCGGATAGTTGTCCACCTGGAGACTTCTTAGGCTCCTGGCTTTATCGTTGTCCAGTTGTTTGTGCGGTGTGGCGTAGGATTGTCTACTGAGTTTGTAGTAGTCGCAAATATCTATGAAGGTGTTGAGCCGCTCCTCGGGTACCGGGTCGTCGAGCCGTTCTGCGTTCGCCCGGTAGTCGACGCCTCGAGCGAGCGCGTGTGCTGCTTCATTTTCCAGTGCCAATTCGTGGCCAGGAGTCCAAATAATTTTGATCTTGCGGGAAATCTCCCTGGGTTGAAGGAATTTTCTTCGTTTCTGCCGCCACCCTTCCCTTGGCGAAGTTCCAGATGGCCGTCTTGCTGTCACTAATTATGGTGCTGGCTTGTGTCCCGACACACGCGAGTGCAAAACGGCGATGTCAGCGCTTCTCGTTTTAACCGATGCTGTAATTAAGTGGATGCCTGCCCCGTCTACCACCGCGGCGACTGCGGCCCCAGATTTTCCAGTGACTGCGACCGTCTATGCCGATGTTTCCGGTGGTTTAGAGTCCATATCTTTAGCTACGGCCTTGGCTCCGTTTTGCCTTCTTACCAGGAACATGAATGCTGGCTTCAGCATACCTAAAACACCTAGAGTTGTGTGAATGGTGACGGGAATCTAGCATCCCATGTCTAGGTATTACCGTCTTTAAGGTTAATATGTCTGCACGCACTGACTTTACTTTCAAAATAAAGACAGAGGATCTCGAAAAAAAGAAAATGATATCGCTGATGAGAACAAAATAGAGCGAGGACCCGCTAATCGTCATCTGCTTCGTGCCTCTTCTCGCGAACTGTACAAAATGGAGACAAAATTTTTGCAGGGAAGGAGGAAAGAGAGATGAGGCCAGGCAATCTACTCGATTTTATTTTTTTTTATTTATTTACAAATACTGCTGTCTCGGAGGAGAGATATAGCAGGAGTAGGCACATACATTAGTAGAAACAAATAACATGGGTAGCATAGAAATAGATAATATACAAGTATTAAAAACAGATCAACAGGTCAAATTCTCAGGCAACTGAACAACGAACTCTTGAATTGGCAATGACGAAGTGAGCCGTCCAATCGATTCCAAATTTCGACAGTTAGCGGGAAAAAAGAAAATTTAAAGCAGTCTCGATGTGGTTTGAAAGGAACAATGTTTAATGGGTGGTTGCGTCGGGTTGCACGTGCGCTTGAGAACAGAAATGAGAAGGGTGCCTGAATGCCAGATGACGTGTGAACGATCTTGTGCAGCATGATGATGCGTTCACGTGTGCGCCTATGTTCTAACGTTTGCAAATATAAAGTGTGCATTTGTGAAGAAGATGAAAAGTTGCGATCGTACCGGCCGAAGATGAATCGTATTGTCTTTTTTTAACTGATTCTAAACGGTCAATGTCGTGCGCGCGATGAGGGGACCAAACAGTTGAGGCGTACTCCAGGATCGGTCGAACTAGTGATTTGTAAGCATTTAGCTTACATTCCTTCGTGGCATTTTTTAAGGTTCGTTTGAGATAGCCAAGTTTGCGAAGTGCTTTCTCAGAAATGTTATAAAATGAGCATTCCATTTTAAGTTATATGAAAAAATAAGACCCAGGTATCTGAACACGCTGATATGGGCGAAGCAGTTACCGTCATCGCAACTGTTTTAATGAAATTAATTTTCATTTGCCATGCGTTACTCCATTCACAGAACAATGAAAACACTTTGTTTAGTTCCTGTTGGTCATGCGCGATAGCAACGTTGCGATAAAGCACGCAGTCATCGCAATATAGGCCTAACTTCACTGTGGTGCCATTAATAACATTTGCTAAATCATTAAAGAAAATTATGAATAATAGAGGCCCAAGCACCGATTCTTGTGGCACACCTGAAGTTACAGTGACTGACGATGACTCTGCATGGTTGAAAGTGACGAACTGTTATCTTAAGTATAAGTAGTCGGTTATCCAGTCGAGTAACTTATTGCCGTTAAATATGGTACGTAGTTAACGAAGAAGCTTATTATGGCATACCATGTCAAATGCTTTGGAATAATCTATAAATATTGCATCGATTTGATCGCGGTTATTTAATGTGGAAGCGATGTCGTAAGTAAATTCAATGAGCTGAGTGACAGTGGAAAACCCAGATCGAAAACCGTGCTGACAGTGTGACAGTAGATTATGACAAGTTAAGTACTGAACAATGTGCTTGTGAATAATGCACTCAAGAAGCTTGCAGCAAATAGAAATTAGGAAAATGGGTCGGTAATTACTAATTTGTTTATCGCGAGATTTAAACACCGGGATGACATTGGCAATTTTCCAAGCCTGGGGAACGGGGGATGTGTCCGGTGATTTATTGAAAATGACTGTAAGATAACGGACACTCCATTCCGAGTACCTCTTTAAGAACATATTAGGTATGACGTCTGGTCCCGCAGTTTTAGTTGTGTCAGTACTTAATGACAGATAATGAACCCCAGCGTAACTTGCTTCGAAATTGGGTAACTGGTGTTCCGAGCTATGAATGAAAGGAGGGTTGGTACCATCATCAAGATGAAAGACAGAATGAAAGTAGCTATTAAAGGCTTCAGAAATAATTACCGGATCATCGCAAGGCTGATAGTTGATAATGAAGGATACAGAGTCATGGGAAGAGGGTACTATTGTTTTCCGAAATTTCGATGGGTTCTCTTGCATGGATGTTGACAGTGTTGTGCTGAAGTAAATGTGTTTAGCTTCTGTCATTTTTGTTTTTAGCTCAGACTTGAGTGAAAGAAGTAGTGAATCGTGGTTTTCGTTTCGTGACCGGCTGCGCTTGCACATACGCTTGATGCGTATTATGAAATGAATTATGTCTCTTGTGTAGCATGGATGCTTTGGGCTATGTTTCAAACATTTTGTGGGGACGAACTGACGTACAAAGCTATGTATTAAATTATGAAACTGCTCTAACAAAGCATCAACACCGCACGTTTCACTGCCAGTCACGGAATCTCCGAAAGACGACACTAGCAGTTCAACAATAGCCGGTCGTTAGCACGGGTAAAATCTGTTCGTTAACACGGGCAAAATTTCGGCTTATGGGGCTCACAAACCATGCTAAACTGTATGAAAACCCTCTTGTGATCTAACATTCCGTCGACTACGTCATACTGAAAACGATACTGTAGCAACTGTTCATTAACAAAAACAAGGTCAAGAACCGAGTTTACTCGAGTTGTACATTCAACCACTTGTGTTAAATCAAATGATATAGCCATATTATTTAGGGATTCACAGACAGCCTTGTTACGACCTGTTAAAATTAACAAGGTTCAATCGATACAAGGAGTATTGAAATCACCCGTAATGATCATCTTATAATTGTGGAGCCTGTGTTCAGCTATGTATTCTGCAATGTGCGAAAAAATGTTTTCAGAACTGGGCGGACGGTATACAGCACACAAAACTGTTACGATACCAAAGATATTTATCTGGCACCAAACAGACTCAGTATTCGGAAGTTCTGGCAATACAAAAATTTCAGTGCTTTTTCTAATAAACATAGCTACGCCCCCTCAATTAGCAAACTGTCTGTAGTTTTCTGATAACCGAGTAATTTGGAAGCAAAAATTCTACATCTGATATATAGTTGCCAACAATGTTTCTGTTACGCAAATAACTGATGGACTGTAGCACTCTACAAGCCAATTGAAGTCTTCTGCCTTATTAAGCAAGCTTCGAGCATTTATGTTCAAAAGAGTTAGTTTCTGCTAATCAACTAGTTACTTCGTGTGCGTAGGCACTGCAGCACGTGAAGCCTTAACAAGCCTTTTGCAAACGTCTTCCCAAGTGTAACGAACGCTGTCGACTATCAGGGAATCGTACTGCCGTCTATACTTATCTGCTTTTTTGAAGGTAACACGGTTCCGCAGATTAAATGTGGATGGAATAATAATAAGAATAATTAAACAAAAGTTCACACCTTACTGGTTGCTTCAACATAAAATAAGTAACAAATGATGCTAGGAAAGTAACAGACTTTGTGTGCTCATATAATGCAGCTGCAAATAGACTAGCCGTCACAGCAGCCCACTGGACGTGACCCCGGATAATAGCCTGAGCCGTCGGTGAGGTAATTACTCGTGCTTCGCTTCTCGCTTTCTTCCTAGGCGACGCAGGGAAGCTGGTTTTAATTATGCAGTGCGGGCGAATCTCATATATTTGCGATTCCCTCCGTCCAGCTCCGTCTGAATACGGTCAGCTAAGCGCAGTCTGTTTGCGGGGCTGCGGAGGAAATGAACCGCTAAGCCTCGAGTCCGATCTGCGCCTGCACGTTCGGTCGACTGTGCTCCTGTAGTCGTTCCTGCTGCACTTGGTCGGTCAATTCTTAATTTTGGGGCAGTGGCAGCGGGAAATGTGGCTTGATCTTCATTGAAGGCACCGCACCACTCTCCCATATCTATCACAAGATTCACGAGGGAGTGGACAAAACAACAATGCGAAATTACTACCCCTATGTTCAGATATAAGCACGAAATAGGCTATTTGATGAGCTGATGTCGCCAACATGTTGTTCTGCGCCGATGCACCAATGCGAGATGGAAATAAAAAAAAAACTGAATACACAATATATTTTTACCCTTTTGCGAGGGCATTTGTGCTGAAATACACAATAGCCCTGTTAGACAACATCTGCAATGGCATTGACTGCGAAAGCATTTTCATTCTATCAAGAACCGCATCAGTGCATACAAAAACGTTTCGTGACCACCAACTTTGCGCGCCTAATTTTCACAAATTCAAGGTGGTGAAAATTAATTTAAACTCGTGTTACGTGGAGGTTATTTTGCAATAAGTAAAATTACAAGTGACTTTTCACGCTTATTTGTGAGTGTAGGCTTTATTTTGTAACGATTGTCTTCCTCGTAAATTATACTGCTGCTTTTACACTCCTTTTTCATGCCATACAGGGTTGGCGACATGCCATGCTGGCTAACAGCAAGCATAAAATGTCGGCTGATGAATGTTCCTTTTCCTTGCACATTACGTTTCTTCGTAGCTCTGTACCTGTCATGCTGCCAGCTGAAATATAGCCTGAGGGTGTCCGTTGAGTGACTGAGAAACTGCGTAGCCCGTCCATTCTTGGTTCTCAACAAAGCCCTGTGCAGTTACTGAAGATAGCTAAACACTCGTCAGTTCTATCCTGACAAACGTTTTTAATCAACCACTTAATCATAGGTGTATTCTAGCAAAATGGAAAATCGCCAGAGCGGTCCCTGTGTTTAAACTTGGGGGTAACCATTCGCAATTCAACTACCGCCCTTTCTCTCTAACAGATACAACTATTAAGCCATTGGAACACAATAACCGTTCATAAATAACTTGATTACATCCATCTGATTTATGTAAACCAGCATCGCTTCCAAGCTTTATGACCACTTGGCTTTCTTTACATGGATTCCATGCGAATTTATCTCGTAAAACTCAAGTATTTGAATTCATTAGTGACATTTACTTTATTTTGCACTCCTTAAAAGGCACTAGAGCCGCATGTATTTTGTTTTTAGAAAATTATTTATTAAGGCGCCTCATTCTTGCTTAATCCTTAAAGGAACACAAGAGGGAAGTATCAAAATAGGCAAGACGGATTGATAATTTCTTGAGAACAATACCGACATTTTTTTTTTCTTTCTACGCAAAAAATGGCTGCATTGCTGGGAAAACCGGCAATAAAAGTTCAGAGGTGTCACTTCCAATGACGGAAACGTAGCCAGAATCTGAAAACCGAAACCGAAAAAACGGAATCTGGAAACCGAAAAAAAAAGATAGAAATCAAAGATGCCTGTAGCAACTGCGCAGCTAGCATAGTCCTCCATAAAGTCAGCAATAAAATTCCAATAAGGAAGAGCGTCTGGCAGGGAGACACAATCTCGCTAATGCTATTCACCGCCTATTTACAGGAGGTATTACGAGGCCCGAATCGGGAACAGTTAGGGACCAGAGTTGATGGAGAATATCTAAATCATCTGCAGTTAGCTGATGACATTGTCTTGCTAAGTCACTCAGGAGGTGAATTGCAAATCATGATCAATGAGTTAGAGAGGCATAGTAGAACGGTGGGTCTAAACATTAACGTGCAGGATACCAAAGTAATGTTCAACAGTCTAGCAAGGAAACAGCAGTTCACAATTGGTAGAGAGGTGCTGAAAGTGGTAAGGCAAAACGTCTAATCAGGGCATGTAGCGACCGCTGATCCGGATCATGAGAGGGAAATAACTATAAGGATAAGAATGGGGTGGAGCGCATATGAAAAGTTCTCTCTGATCATGAATGGCAGCTTACCAATATCCCTGAAGAGAAAAGTATACAACAGCTGTACCTTACCACTGCTCACCTATGAGGCAGAAATATGGAGGCTAACGAAAAGAGTTCAGCTTAAGTTAAGGACAACGCAGCGAGCTATGGAAAGAAAAATGATACGTGTAACGTTAAGAGACAGGAAGCGGGCGAAATGGGTGAGGGAACAAACGCGTGTTAATGACACCCTAGTCGAAATCAAGAGGAAGAAGTGGGCTTGGGCACGGCATGTAGTGCGAAGGCTAGATAACCGCTGGCCCTTAAGGGTGACGGAGTGGATTCCAAGAGAAGGCAAGCGTAGCAGGGGGCGACAGAAATTAAAGGTGGGCGGATGAGATTAAGAAGTTTGCGGGCATACAGTGTGCGCAACTGGCAAAGAACAGGGTTCATGTGAGAGACTAGGGAGAGGTCTTTGCCCTGCAGTGGGTGTATTCAGGCTGATGATGATGGTGATGTTATTGAGAGCTGCCGTGGACTGCACAACAAAGTGCTGATCGCGCTCACGAATGTACACATAAGCGACGGTAACGCGGATGTGTGGCTTTCAGTGCGTTAACTGTATGCCGTCATGAAGTGCACGTGTAAACTTCGAGGAATTCTCAAAAGCATGCCATCAGCTGTTGCTCTTTAAAGTGTCCATTTAATACCTCATCTAGGTGAAAAATTGCGCGCGGATTTGTGATAAAATTGCGCACTCTGCTGTCTATTATCGCGCGCTTGTTCGCTAACTATACGGAGTATGTATAATCGTAGACAATTGCTGTGAGTGATAAAGGTAGCTGTTTTGGCGAGTTCGCATACCGTGGCAAATAAAAGTAGTGCTCGGATGACGCATGTAGTGTCCGGTTCTGTGTGTCCTGTCTTTTGAGCGCTGCATTTTTTCTCTTGTGATTGACTTTGCTTTGTGCATCGGTATTTCTGTCAGCAAGGGAAGTACGCATAATCTTCACGAACGTGCATTAGCTAGCTGAACGTTGTTCTCGCCGGAAATTCTACCTCGTGTGCCCGCACCTAACGTAAGGCGTACATGGCGACCCGCGCTGGGAAGCTTATTTCAATGAGACAAATGAGCGTTGATGGTGCATACACGTGGTATTTAACAAATATTTTTCAGCACATATAGAAACAGTTTCTCTTTTCCCCTGCGCGGAAAACATGGAAGACCACGCGCTCGCGCTGCGCTTCACACTTTGACGGCGTGCATGCACGCGCCTGTCTGCATGACTGCGTACTAAAATTGAAAAAAAAAAACGGCACTTAGCAATTTCATAAAGCCCGCTGCCTGCACAAAGTATCCGATTCGACGGCTGAAGTAAGAACCAAATCGCTTCGCTGGCTGCATAGCCAGCTCGCGCAGCCCGACTCCTGTTAAGAGCTTGCAGTTCTGAACTTGCTGCGTACAACGGCTGCACGCAGCCTGAGCGCACAGAGTGCGAGGTGAAAGCTTCAGCGTTTGCGACTAACCTTTCTCTCCGTCGCCAGTTTTGCGCTCGCTTGATTGCGAGAGCCTTTGCACCGTCAGCTATGCTCGTCGCGCTTCTTTCCTCGCATTTCGACGGTAATGGCTCACCGAGACGGCGAAATAGCTTTCGTTCACAAAGACCTCACTTGCCCCGCTGCACGAAGTATCCAGTTACAGTGACACGTGTAGCTCGCTTTTACGCAATGTTCTGGCTTATAAAAGCGTTCTTTTAATTAAAAATGACATATTTGCTGTCAGATGAACCTACTTTATCAGTCCATCTGACTTAGTTTTTCACTTTAGTGTGCCTTCAAAGCTAAAATGCTCTATATAAATTTGTTAATTAACAGTATGATACAATTTTCTTTGTCGGCCTGAAAGCAATACGGTTTAATATGCAACTGCTAATCCGCAAAGGAGTTTGTTTACACAAGCGTTCAAGGAAGCGTACTGGGGTCCCTGCTATTCCTTGTTTGCTTTAATGACTTGTCCTTCCAATTGTCCTTAGCAATACGGCTTTTTGGAAACGACCACGGCTTACATAAGGCTCTGAAACTTCCAGCAGACTTAAATGGTATTCAAGAAGACCGTGGTAAGTTATGGTGCTGTGAATGGTTGACGGGTATCAATACTTCTAAGAGCATGCACATAATATTTTCTACTTGCAAAGTGCCTGTTTCATGCTGTTATACTCTCACCTGTCGGTGTTTGAAGACAGTGTCTTAGAACATGGGGCCGCACCTAACTTCCTCTCTCTCGTGCGACGTCCGTGTCGACAAAGTAATGCCGTCGGTCAGCTCTGCCTTGAGTCGCGTCCGTCGGTCTTTGCGCTCTTCCAGCACCAACACCAGTGTCATTGTCTGCGAAGCCCTTGTTAGGTCTAAACTAGAAAATGGTTTTTAATTTAAAAGCGTTATCCTCAAGCCCTGGCAAACGATCTCGAGTCCCTGAAAATTCTATTGCAACTTATCTAGTGCGTCTGGCATCCAGCTCACCTCATCTTTCGAACCTCTGCTGAGAGACGTAGTATTTGAAGTGTAATATTTTTTTCACGAAATATTTTAATACGCCTCACCAGAAACGCTGGGTAGAACGGGTACCTCTTGCAATTTTTTTTAATTATTTCTCACGTACATCTTAATTTTCCTCCTTACCTTTACTTATACCCATTCGATCACGAAACAAATTTCCTTAATCAATTTTTACCTTGACTAATCCTGAAAAATTTCGCTCTGAGCTCCCTAACTTTTTTATCTCCTTTATTTAAGTTTTTGTGATTCATGCATTCTTTTCTCACTGCTGTAATGTCTGTGGTCCCCAACCTTCGGAAATGTTTTTAGTTCGTGGTTCTTCTTGTCATATTTGTATATTGTGCGCTGGTAACTGACGTTTAGTAATGTTCGTGCGCCACCACCTCCTAAAGCCGTATCACGACCTCATCATCTTTTCCTCCCTTGTGTCGCCACGATGGCTCCCCTGGCCATGTGGGACTAGCGGACGGCGATGAAGAGGCTGGCAGTGCGTGTCTTGGTTCAAGGCCCAGGCCACATTTGATCCTCTGTCATCGGAAATCAATCCTCTTCACGACAACATTCAAACTTCAATATCTTGAAGATTCTTCTCCAGTGACCGACTTACGGGCTTAAGACGCCAAACATTGAAGATAATGTGACTGTAGGCTGCTACTAGCCAACCGCTGGCCGTTTCCTGTTTTCACGCGTTCCCCGTTCATCCTGTAAATAGGTCTATCCCCATAACAATATGTTGAACTGACAGACGTTGCTTCACAAGCAAAATGCGTATGTAGGCACACTGCACGCTTAAGGAAGCGGTGATGGAGCATAAAGTACCCAATTTATCCACCTGGAGTGAACCTATAAAAGAGCCTACAGTTGAAGAACCATAACTCAACACGGTTGGGCTGTAGGCCAGTTAACTTATTGCGTAGTTTCCGTTGGCCTAATTTCGAGGAGCCCCGTGGATGCAGCTGCGGCGCTCGGGCTGGTGAAGCTCCTACATACGGGTACGTTCGAAGCTCGCGAGCGGATTACGCAACTGCAGGCGCTTTCCCCCTTGCGCTCGCTCTGGTGCACTGTGTGACCACGAAGACGCATAGCGGTAAGGAGGGGCAAAGCCACTTTTCTTGCGCAATATCTTTTTTGACGACTGCCTGACCCACAACTAGCCCCTAGCTATGGGTCCAAGCACTGGGTCGAATATATTTGGACTCGTGCAGGGAATAAAAAAAAAACATTGAATTTAATTGAACTGAACAGAGTCGAAAGGCGAAGTATACTCAAATAAATCTATGCTGCATGTGGAAGCGGAGGGCTACTCCCCAAGCGGCCTAAGGAAAGTGAGGCAGAGCTACGGGGAATCGAACTGCACACAATTGTCGTAGGCGACAGTCAAGCACAGAAGAGGCTACGAAAGTTTCGCAAGCCGAAGCGTGTCGTTTTGTTTGGGCGAGTTCATAGAGCCGAAAGTGTAGCACCATGATCAGGTGCACAATTTGAGTACGCGCTGCAGGTTGATCGAACCGTTCATGCCGAAGGCTGAACCGATGCTCATCGTGCCGTTCCTCGAGCGAGCTGAGTTTGGCGATTTCCGCACCGTAGCGAAAACATTTTGCACTTTTTTATGAGTTTGCGGGCGTTCTAGTGAGTAATTTACAAAATTTCTGTCATTCCGAAACAACGAGTGCGTAAGAAATGTACCGCTATCGCCAACGCGCAGCGCCAAAAGACCCAGGGATGTATCCTTTACGATTCTATGCCTTACGATTCCATACCTGCTACATGCACATAGTATCGAGATTATCAGCATGCGAAAAAGTCAGAGCCCTTTAACGCTGAGAAACGAGTTATGTTAACTACGAAGGGCTGAAAAAAATGGAAGAAAATATACTATAAAAGCACGCACTGAAGCGTCAGAGCAGCTTCCTAAATATCTTTCTTTTGGGAGCTTACATGAAGCGCGGGGTATGAAAAAGAAACTAGGAATATTTTTGATAATGAAAGGTGTCATATAATATATCGAGAAAGCCAAATGAGCAGGTGATGGCTGCAATTTCGCCCGGAAGCCCGCTGGGAAAGATAGTCGTGCGGAAATGTTAGCGTGAATATTTCAGCTGATAGCTGATTTAGTGAGACGTGAATGACGAAGGCGCGGATAAGTATAGTTGCTCTCTGAGTGCAGAATAATAAAATTTGTAAAATTAGCGGAGGCTAGAAAAGTAGCCCCGCAGGGGAGGGCTGGATAGTTTGGATTGCAGTTTGAAAGAAGAAACCCTGATGTAGTGTGGGTGCGATCGATCGAGGATTCCGGAAGGTGTTTTCTGCAGTTGTTTTAGTCGATTAATTGGTGTATTCACTGAATAAGTACTCTGGCAACTAATTGAAGGTGCAACTGTAAATCTGGAGCCTGTAATGCAAGCGCGAGTATCACGTCCGGGAGGTTGTCTTGATTCGTCTGTGAGGAGGAGGTTCCATTCTTCAAAATACCTTTCCGCGGCATGCAAGTTTTAGATGGCTGAGTCCCTATGCGGCCACTTATTTGCAATGATTGGAGTCCGCAACCAAGAAGGGATGTTGCACTTACCACGCTCAATCAAACGTGGGGTTGTGCAGCACCAGAGTATAAATACGCTCAAGGCCCGAGGTCAATGAAGAGAAAATTATGGGGAAGATTACTACTTAGTTATTCATTCTTCAAAAACAGCTGGTAGCAAGATTCTTGATGCATGTGTCACAGTAAAACATGATTTGAGGAAGCATGATCTCGTGTGTTCCTCCCTAACTAAGCTGTTGACCTGATAAGTTCTTTGACACGAGCCACGCCTCTGGTTTTTATATCTTTTTTGTTCTATTTTTATTCTTCTATGCTCCAGCCAATCATTTTAATCCCCAACAGCTGCCCCTATTTTTGAATCGCCTAGTCTACTGCTTCCGTGTTATCTTTTTTGAAGTGCCGCCTTCCGTAACTCAGCTCAAATGGGATACTACATCGCATCTATTTTGTGTCTGACGAAAATACAAAATTTATGGTTTATGGTGGTTTAACGTCCCAAATAGACTCAGGCTATGAGGGACGCAGTAGAGATGGGCTCCGGAAATTTCGACCACGTGGGGTTCTCTTACGTGGACTGACAACGCACAGTACAGGGGCCTCTAGAATTTCGCCTCCATCGAAATTCGACCGCCGCGGCCGGGATCGAGCCCATGTCTTTCGGGCCGGCAGCCGAGCGCCATAATCACTCAGCCACCGCGGCGGCACCTTAAAATACAAAGTAGCGATGTAGGAGCGTAAAACAGAGCCAGTTCCCATGGCCAGAGGCTACAGCTACAGTTATTTAGCGACGATTTTCACTTCACTCGGTTGATGAGGTGTTCTGTTTGAAAGAGTAGTGCAGCGGCAGCCATATTTTTTCGCGATCGTTATTGGAGACTTTCCACGGTAAAATTAGGGCGATCGGTGTAGAAATTCACCTGCTTGCATTTATTTTTCGTATGAATGTCATAATCCTTATGTCAGTAATAAACGTCGTTTATCTACAACGAAAATTGACTTCAAAAGAAAAATGGCACTACAGACTATTGCTTAGCAAGCAACTTTGCTGCATTTCTTCATAGTGTGATATTTTCAACATCGTTTACGTCGCATAAACCCAGACGCAATACGTGGAGCTAAGCTTCCTCGGTAAAACAATGTCGTTAAAGATCCCTAAATTAAAAGAGAACTTGTAAACATTTTTGGCAGTATATACGCAATTTAAACCAAAGAGATAAGGAAACATGCAAGTGCCACGGAGAAAACAAGTGCCTTGCAATAACGACAAGGGTTAAGCAAGGAATAAAGATCGCTTTGGCGGTGTTTCCTGATATGGAACTTGCGCCCTACTTTCCTTGTTCCAATGCGTCTTGTCTTACAACTGCGTGTCATGCACGCGAATAAAGCCGCGGCGAAGAAAGATGCATCGCCGGCGTGAATTCATCGGTGTCGCCTTCTTGGAGCGCCGATAACGTCCGGCCCATAAAGTTTACGGCGTCCGAGGATTGCCCGGAGGCTGTTTCCTTGACAGCGCACGACAGAAATGTTCTGCGTGGATACTGGGAGGCCAAGCTCTATGACGCATTCTTCCTCGGTCTTCCTTTGTGCAGTGCTTTCAGAAAAAATTGACGACGTCGTGAAACGGACAAGCTACGAATGACGATATAAATTACTCGTTAAAAAAGGCATGACTGAAGCATGCTTTGCGCTAGCAACCAATGCGCAAATGTACGCAACGTTTTGCTGTTGTGAGCGCTACGTAATGTAAGCTAGTTGTTTTCGCTAGAAAGAGGCTGAAGCGTTCATCCGAGCAGTCACATAGTGCACCGAAGAGTAATTTGTACTTCCTAATGAGGTCTTAAGATAAATAGCATTGTTTACTGTAATTAAGAGCAACTTGAAGCAAGGAAGCGAACCGATGTTCTATTGAAAGATTAGTTTAATAATATGTGCAAAATAGGCCTTAACGAGAAAAACCTCGTGCGAACACTTTGATCAAACTCCGACTTACATAAAATCAGAGTAGTTTGTTCAAATAATTTGCTTGTAATATATTGTTTACTGTGGGGAAGAATGTGCATTAACAATTTATCCGTCGAAAGATTAATTGCTTTAACAAAGCTATACATTTGAGCCTCATCATAACGAAGTCAAAGGGGCTCCGCGATCTCTAAGTTGTAGCTGTTACTTTGTTATAGCCGTAGGTGGACCTGCCCATTATGCCCTCGGCCGCAGCAGTCGCCCTCGAGCACACCTACGCGTCATCGTACGGGATGCTGCGAAAAAGGGCACGCGGTAGAAATTTCGCAGCATGTATCCCTTCTGGTTAGCTTCCCCTTATGACAGACGAGCCCGCTGGCCACAACACTTCACTGCATGAAAGCAGTGCCTTGTGGAGAATAGACACTACAGACCGAAGGCTAGCGAAAAACCATTTGGAATGGGCTCTCAGGTGATTCCGAGACTAAAGATCTCGACTTCTTTCTAGCTCCTTCAAGCCTCGGGCAAAGGGTTTTGTGATTACTCCTTAGATGCTGAGGACTGTACACAACATTCTCAGCCCTACACCAGCCCTTCGATTATCAGACCATACTTCTCAACAGATACGACTGCTTTGAAAATGGTCACCTTCTAGCCACCGAATATCATTTTGCGCTTCCGTTTTCCACCACTGTCACTGATTTTCGCCTTGGGAAATTAGCGGCACATCGATGCCGTCAAACACATCAAATGCACTGCCTAATAGTCAAGACATAGCGGCCACGCAGGAGAAAATAAAAACTGTACCGCACAAGTCACTAAGATGCACAGCGCGCTCCCAGCGGGCAGGGTGCAGCGAGAAGGTGAGGTTTGCATGTTTTGTAGTCCAGAGTTTAACGGAATACCGTCTGGCGAGGGGCGAACATCGTAGACCTAAACATACACTCACCAAAAGTTTCGACGAAAAGGAAACACGACGTTTCGGGGCCCCTACACGTCCCTTGATCACATAGAGCGCCGCATGGAACGTCGTGATCAAGGGACCCGTAGGATCCCCGAAACGTCATGCTTTCTTTTCGTCGAAACTTTTGGCGAGTGTATGTTTATTTCTACTATACATGTTTTGTGCGGTGCTCGACGTGTGAATTGTGGCAGCTTCGTAGGAAAAATAGCCATTCCTTCGTTATAACCTCTATTTCGTTGTAAACCGTTTTGTTATAACGATTTTTGAATGCATAACTAGTTACAGCTTTTTAAAGTCTTTCTTGCATGTTTCGAAAGAGTCGCATCACACTTTTTCATTATGTTCTGCTGGTCCAAAACGAAGGCTTACTTTTCAAAAATAATCTCGGAGCTCGGACTGCGAATATTGAGAATATGCGATATCTAAGATGTGAATAGCGAGCATCTACTCTAATCCATGCATTCTAAGGCATGTTCTGCATCTCTCTTAAAATGGGCTGCCTTATGGGCTCAACAGTACACAACACATAAAATGTCATGCTACAAGAAACGCTTCCACAAAAGGCAAGACCTGGTGCTGCAAAGGTTGCAGTTGCAGTGGTAGCCCGAGCGGGCACTCCGTAATCTTCCAGCTCTTTTTACAGCGTCCCTTTACAACCTTTTCTCCCACAAAGATAGAGTGCCCATTGCCTTTGTTCAGTACAGTTGCTGAGTCTAGTTTTATGTCCCCTTATTCACTTATACGGAGGAGCACAAAGCAGTGTCAATGTCAGGTAGCGCTGTAATTTCTTTCCACGCTTCGCCTGCCCCAACGTCCATAGCTAAGGTTATCTGGAGCCGTTTTCATGAAAAAAAAGGGGGGGGGGGGGAAGCCTCGACATAGGTAAAACGTGCAACACGCGAATTGCATCTGGAATGTTAAAACGCTCTGATTTCCAGTTCTTGTGGATAACTATCCGCGTAATGGCAATGCGAACATTTCAGATACGCGAACTCTACGCACATTACAGCAGAGAGCTACGTTCTGTCATGTAACGAACAAAAGCGCGCATTTGTGCGCAGTACATGAGCACTAGTCGATTCGTCCCCTTTACCAGTTCTGAAGCCGTACTGCCTTTGGGGATCGTGAGGACTCGCTATGTCGCTCACATTCTCCAGTCACGTCGGTACCTCGTAGGCCGGCGTGCGCTGCTGCCTGTCGCACTGGGAACAACGTCCAGGCATCTGCATGCGAGTGGGAAAGGCCGCCTAGCCCGCAGCATGAGTCAGCCCGTAAAGTGGATATGCGTTACCCCCACTTGCGCCCTCTGGGGGAGGCATGTCGCCCTCACAGAGTGCACTGCTCTCGGCCAGGTTGGCGAGGACGTTGCTGCCCGTCACATTACCGGCATACTGCGCGCGCCTCAGGCCAAATGGGATGGGAAGCGACAAATTATCCGCCCGTCGAACGCTTTCGCGAGACGAGCGAGCGAATGTGTGTCAGCCGGAGAGCGACGCTGTTGGTGCTTCCCGCTCAGTGTCTGTGGCGCCAGACGGCCGCTTCCAGCCACCCACACACCCGCGGGGCCTGTGGCGTGGCTCCTCGTCGCTTGTCTTCTATATTTATGGATGTGCTAATGAAACCAAGTTGTTGTTTTTCCTCATACACTTTGCGTGTCTAGTTCTCAGTCTGACACGCCAGGTAGTGACGTGGAATTTTAAAGGGACTATGCAATAAATTAATTGAGATTACGTAAAGCAGACGAGAGATAGGCATTCGATCACTGGTCACCCCAGTGCAAGAATTTTTGAGCTAGCATCAATAACAGCGAAGATGTAGACGATTAAAAATTAGGCTCCTCCTCTCCCCCCTCAACTCGTACACGAGGAACACCAGAAAAAATAAAGAAAACAGCTCTGGGACTGGGCCCCGCCTTTGAATACGTCATCATATGACGTTCGCTATGCAACTTCCGGTTTTCGCTCCTAGCCCCCCAGCAGCAGCGTCGGCGGCGTGGCGGCCTCTCTCCGGTCTCTTCTTGGATTGCGGCGCGCGTCGGGTTTCTTTGCTTGTCATCTGTGGTAATTAGCAGTAATAAACCCAGACCTCGAGGTGCGACTGCTCGCTTTCACCGCCACGATGGGCATCGAGCCCTATGCGTGCGCACGAAGAGCCGTGCGAGTGGATCCGGAACTCCCGACAGAAGGAGGCGGCAGAGGAAAATTGAAACCATATGCGCGAAGGCAATGCCCTGGCTCGCTTGCCCGATAGGGTCAATTTTCACGGCTACCGGAAGTGTGCCCGTGACGTCGTGGCTGCCGTGTCTCCAGCGAATGAGAGCGTGTGGTGGCCTGGCGACGTCTTGGTACAGTGACGTCTTTGTTCCACGATTTTAGTTCCAAAATCGGTCCCTACGAGTACACCAATCGGCCCGCGAATTTTGAAAAACATGGTTTTTAAAAGTTCTTAATAAATTGCCGGCTCATTTCCGAAGACTCATGCTTTGTGTGAATGGTTCTTAGCATCATTTCTAAGCATTGAAAACATTTACAAGTGACTTTTATTCGTTGCATAGTCTCCTTAAGTCGTTTTGAAAAGCATGTTCATTATTGCACAACCTGTGCTTAGTGGGAAAGGATGCGTCACTCTTATGGGATCTGGGCGTTTAATTCACTATACAATGCCGAGAATGGCCTGGTATCAGCATCTGCCTAGATTCGTCATCTGCCTAATTACGTCCGCTCCAGGACAAAGGCCTCCCTCATCAAATTCCGATTGACCCGTTGCTGCACCAGCAAGGCCCACCCACTGACCTCCCCTAGGAGGCGGGATGGCGCATCGGAATCCGCCGGAATCAAGCGGCCTCGGCCGAGAAGTCAACCTTTGGTGCCTTTGGAAGTTTCTGAGAAAGCTGTATTGCTTTCCTTTGTAGCCGTATGGCTGCGCTTGGGTGGATGCCAATGGGTAACTACTCCCTTATTTCAACCTATGTTAGTGCACGAAACAGGACATCAGCATGGTTTGTGAGTTTCACTTTTCCACGGCAATGCCTACCTGCTGCGCCGTCAACTGCATGAGGAGAAGAGCAACAGCGACGTTTGAAAAGTAAGGTTTCGATGCATTGCAATAGAATGACACTAGTAGACGACAAGTCGTCGCCACACATAGCCCGGACGGAAATCGTAGGTAACCTTGTCTTCTCAGCTCAGTGTCGTCCCGTTGCGCTAGCGTCGCCAACTCTGCTCTTTATTGTGACACACATTATCGCGCTCTAAGCGCAGGTTATACCATCAATGGGGGTAAATTTAAGAAAGAATAGGTGGAAACGTTCACCAGGCAGCTGACTTTGCGTGACCACTTTACTGAATTATGTTTCGAGTGAAATGGAACGAGGGCGCGGTTTCTATCTGGTGAGTTGCTGACGGTGTTCTGGTTCACATCAGCGCCTCCAAAAGGTACGGTACTGTTTTTGCGGCAGAGAGTATAAAGTACTGTTTCGTACTGTACCAAATTATGCTTGAATGGCTTTTTATACGTGATGCTTGGTGCACATGACTTTAACAGCGCCTGTCCTCCGTTCTTCTTCCTCGTCCTCAATTTCGCTCGCGCTGTGCGCATCGAAAAATGCGCGCGCTGCAACATTCGTCTTTCCTGTTACATTTCTTCAAACGTTGTGCAGGTGTCAGATGTGGCTGTGCTGTGGAGTTAGGTTAAAAGCACGTCTGGAAGGCAAATGACACCCTAAAGCGATAAACATCGCCCGCCTTCGATGAGACGAGACATCGGCTGCCTGCAATTCGGAACTGAAACTAGAGCAGTTATATAACGCGCGGTTCAGGTGTCCACCGTGATGTGATACAGATACCGCGCAATATCATTTCCCGAACAACCAATTTCAATTTTCAGCTGTATAAAAAGCACCTCTTCGAAGGACGAGTGTCAGGATTTCCTTCATCGTTCGCCTTTGCCCAACTCGCTAGCAAAACCTGTCGGGCGGCTGTGCAAACGCAAAGTTCGAGTGAACAAAGCCCTTTCTTGAGTTGAACGAGACTGCTCAGTTCTTGAGAGGTTACAAAAAAAACGGGTGGGCAGCAAGGTGCACCCCCTTTTAACACCCCGGTCCGGTGGTCGTGTCTCTGCTGACGTGGTGCAAGCAGCTCCGAAAAGCATTAGGCCTGACTACCACTCCGACAACGACCGTTAACAAACGAAGCCCCGGCAAGGGTTACGTGCGCGTAGCCGCGAGGGATGGTCCTACCCCACTCACTGCACGACGCATCTTCTGAGCGGCCGGCGCCAACCGTATCGGACGGCGTCGGAGCGCCCGGTACCGAGCTGAAATATCAGCGAGCTCGTAGCGGCACCCGTGGCCCCAGGCCACGACTGCCAGAGTCGAAAAAGAGACAGCAGAGAAAAATATGTACGGAAAACTCGAACCACCCACGCGGCTTCCGTACTGACTCGCTTCGGGCTCGGCAACTCCGCGGGCGCTAGGCGTCGCGCTCCCACGATGCGGACCAGGTGGTTCTCGTGAAGAAACTCCACAAAAAACATGACGAAAAACACGCTGAGCATGTCGAAAAGTTCGAACATTCTGCAGCACAACACACCTCGCACTCAGGAAAGCATGCCGCAGGGCCCAGCGATCAAAATTCACTCAAGGCTTAGCACTTGTCAAGTCCGGACAGAGAGCATTCCTCGAACCCAACAGACAGTCGTTCAATGTTCCAAGAGCTGGCCCCACGTTGGGCGCGAGATGTAGGGTTTTTTTTTGGGGGAGATAAATAGTTTTTCCCCGCTTAATCGCGGCTGACACAGTTCAAAGCCGCCAGACCCACCCCGTGATCGCGTGCGCTACCGAGCGCACGCAGACCACGGCGGGCCTTGCTCTGAGGAACAAAGGAACGACACATTGGCTGACACAAACAGACATTTATTGCTGCAGCTACAAGATACGCTAATGAATCGAGGTCGTCCAACTCACCAGCAAGGTTACGAGCGACTGTTCGCCCGCGCTAGGGCAAGGGATGCTCCGCGGCCGGACAAGACGAGATACGGGAGCGAGTTTCCCGCCACTTCCTCGCCCCGCTGTCGAAGTGCGGATCCACGAGCGACACGCCCGCTCGCGCCGACGATCCCAGCCGAAGAGAGTGCGCTCTCCCAGATGGATGGTTGGATGTATGGATAAGGAAGAACCCTCTAAATTGCTCGGTGGCTCAAGCCACCTAGCCATGACATGAAATTTTACTCTTGTCTTGATGTTCGTCACCAAATTTAGCCGCGTAAGATCTACTTTCTTTAACTGTCCTTAAAGCCCAATACTTTTAATAAATCAGCCCCGCTGCTTTCCACAGCAGGGTGAAGCCCTTTACAGAAAAGTATCAAGTATTCAGCCGTTCCCTCCTCCTCTCCACAAGCATCGCACAACGTGTCTATCTCGTGGTACCGAACTCTAAATGTCTTAGTCCGCAAAACTCCCGTCCTGGCCTCAAGCAACAAAGAGCTTCGCTTACAATTATCATAGATATTTTCTTTGGAAATTTCCTGCTTAAAGATCCTGTATGTTCCCAGTGCCGATTTCGTCAGCATCCCTTTTTTCCACAGAGCTCTCTCTGTTTCTTCAACCTTTTTCTCAACCGATATTTGCTGATTTGCCCCGCTACTGCTGTCCAGGTATTTGCTTGTCATTTTCTATTTCACTTTCTCTATTTCGTGTCAACATTCCTTATGTAAAGATATCTGAAAGCTTTCCTAGCCAACCGCTTTTCCCCCATTTTTCTCAATCGTCCCTCAAATGCTATCTTATTGCTAGCTTCTCAGTACCGTTATTTACCCATACCCCAAGATACTTGTACACATCCACTACTTCTAGCGTGAACTCCTGTATTCTATACTTGCCGCTCTAATCATTAAATGTCATCGCTGCAGATTTTTCCTTACTAACTTGAAACCTAATCTACCTCTCTCTGTACCACAAGTGGCTATCAACTGCAAATCTTTCGTGTTGTCAGCCATTAGCACTATATATCCGCGTGCATTAGTCCCGATAATGACTCTTTAATCCATTCTCCTTGCTTGAAAAAAGAAAGGTTGAAGTCTAGTCCGCTCCTCTCTAGTTTGGTCTCTGACCCTTGCAGGTACAACATGAACAACAAAGGAGACAGAGGACATCCTTGCCTAAGCCCCCGCTGTGTCTCTATAGGCCCTGATACATTTTTTTGAACATTTTATAAACTCTCTGCTACCTTTATATATATCTTTTAAAAGATTAATTCCTCCATATTCTACATCCAACGTGCCTAGCATGTCTCACAAATCCTCTTGAATAACGTCGCCCTAGGCTCCCCTAAAATCCAGATATGCTAACCATATGGGCCTGTGTTCCTTTTCAGAAATCTCTATACACTGCGTCGATGAAAACAGATTGTCCTCCAAGCTGCTCTGTTTCCGGAACCCATTTTGTAGCTCTCCTAGCACCCCCTCATTCTCCACCCAAGCCTGCAGTCTGCCCTTTATAATCTGCATCACCTCCCTGTAAACGACACACTCCACTTTTATGGGACGTAGTTGTTTATGTCAGCTTTGTCTCTTTTTCTCTTATATGTCATGTTCCTTCTGCTTAATCGCCATCCATCCGGGGCTTTGCCATCTGTCACATATATTAAGGAGCCTAAATTAAATTTTAAAGGAAAGAGATGTGAAGAAGACGACGTGGATTAACGGAAGAATAAAGAAGAGGAAGAAGAAGCTTTCGGTGAGGTGGAGAGAGATGATTGGTGGAGAAGAGAAGAAGACGACGACAAGGCTTACGTGGACTAACACCGAGGCTATAAAAGGGCGAGTGAGAGCGAGGCACGGAGGGGAACAGCAGAGAAGGGGAGGCTCCGGCGGGTCAAGGACACATCGGCTGGAAGAGAGCGACGCCGGCAACTGCTCCGGTGAGCTCGCGTTCTACGACTTCGCATCGTGGACTTCCTTTGTCACTTATCTCCCTGAACAACACTCGGACCGAAAGAATGGACTAGGCGACGGGTGTACCCACACAATCGCACATTTAATACGCCCTACGTGACACACACACTAGGACACAAAACTAACAAAACTAACACAAAACACAAAGGCTATAAATGCACACGACCCGGGCACACTGCTACCAGCGTCTACTACTAGCGTTCTACTATTCGTGGTCGGCGTTCGTGCTCACGGTTGGTTCGGTGTGGCTGCGGCGTTGTATGGATCCAGTGTCCGGCGTCGAGGCGGCGTTCGACGTGCTTGTACTGGCGTCGCTGGTGGCGTCGCTGGCTGCGTCGTATAAGCTCCCGGTCCAAGCGCCCGTGGAGGTGATGCCGGTGTTGTTGGTGTTGGGGGCACCACCCGGATGGGTGGCAACAGCGCTGGAGACACCCCTGTCCGTAGCCGGTGGTAGCGTCCTCCGTTGACTCCCCGGAACGGGCTGAGGCATGGCAGGAAGTCCACGATGCGATGTCGTAGAACGCGAGCTCACCGGAGCAGTCGCCGGCGTTGCTCTCTTCCAGCCGATGTGTCCCTGACCCGCCGGAGCCTCCGCTTCTCTGCTGTTCCCCCCGTGCTTCGCTCTCACTCGCCCTTTTATAGCCTCAGTGTTAGTCCACGTAAGCCTTGTCGTCGTCTTCTTTTCTCCACCAATAAATAATCTCTCTCCACCTCAACGAATGCTTCTCCACCAAACATCTCTCTCCACCTCACCGAATGCTTCTTCTTCCTCTTCTTTATTCTTCGGTTAATCCACGCCGTCTTCTTATCTTTCCTTTAAAATTTAATTTAGGCTCCTTAATATATGTGACACCATCCACTATCATTTTGTTCACTACCCGCGCGCGCAGCAACGTCCTCTGTCGCACTCGTGTTGCCCTCTCTTGTTAGTTACGTTAACCAGGGAGAGTCACCTGGCGCGCCCCGAGTCGAGGCGATGCTGTGGGATGGTGCACCGTGGGAGAGCTAACTACAAGGGGAAACTTCGGGGAAAGTCCCGACAACGCCAAAGCTTGGCGTGCTGGTACCGTGGTATCTGGCGGAGTTTTCCGGCGTCCACGGTGTTGCGTACGTCGCGCCTGCGGCGGTGTATCGTCCCGTCCGTTGAGCCACATCAGATCAGGCAGACAACACAGCGGATGCGCCATGTTCGCCGGGAGCGAGTTGCTCGAGCGCGTCTGCGCGTGAGAACCACGCTGAGGCGCCAGTAGTGGGGGTTCTTACTAGGCTGTTGAGCCTCCTTTGAGGTCTAGGCCGTGAACTCCGAGCTCCCGGTATCGCACACCACGTGCGGCCGTGGCGCAGCGGAAATGCGAAATAAGAACAC
Organism: Amblyomma americanum; assembly: GCF_052857255.1. Taxonomy (NCBI): domain Eukaryota; kingdom Metazoa; phylum Arthropoda; class Arachnida; order Ixodida; family Ixodidae; genus Amblyomma; species Amblyomma americanum. The sequence goes on along the minus strand of NC_135502.1, from coordinate 5,624,336 downwards.
AACGCGGAACAGGGCGCTTTGCCCGGGGTCAAACGCTTATTAATTGCTGGCTGCTTGATCTGCGACCCTTGTCGTCTGGCTTGGTTGTACGGCTGACGGGGCAAGATGGCGACAACAAAGAGGGAAGGAGGGAGGTAGTTACCTCACGTCCTTTCGCTGTCACGGCTCGCTGTCGTCTCTCTCCGGCCACGGCCGGTACCCGCCATCTCGGCGCACTTGCCCGTTATCACTTTCGGCCAATCAGCGACCGCTCCGACGTCGTCTGGCGGTGCGCGCTTGCGACCGATTTGAGGAAGGAGATGGCGCAGCGCTCTCGAGCGGACCATCTGCCTACTCGCCCGTGGGGAAGGAGGAAGGCGTCAGCTTTCCTGCACCTCCACGGTGCGCCTCGCCGGCCAGGGCGGCACTCCGGCAATACGGCACTCCAGAACTCCCACAAATTTTACCGAAAAAGGCTGCACCTCATCATTCGATGGAACAAAAACGTGGCTACGCTTGCGCAATGCTGCATAAGTCGCGAACCCCACTGAGAGCAAGCGTGGACGTAGGATGCATTTTTTAAAAATCTTCCCCACTAAACCGGTCCTTTAATACCTTCATTTACAACATTTGTTCCACTAATGTTTTCCTTCTTGAGAAGTACGACTTGTCGGAGGAATAAAAACTAATATTTTTCTCGCAACAATTCAGATAGATGGGGAAGTTGGTATGGCGTAATTAGGAAGTGCCTGCGCTGTGCTCGTCTCTTCCTCCTTCGTCCTTTTACAGGTGCGCTGTTTTAGCCTTATTATTATAGTTCTGCGCCTGCCCTGGCGCTTAATTTAACGCAACTTTCCGATATCTGTTAAGCTTTTTCTTTGGTGTTGCGAGTACGATATAAAGGCCTCTGAGAATTTGTAAATGGTGGAGTTGTTTCCGTTTGACACTTCTATATCAGCAGATCGAAAAATTGGGCGAGTCGGTGCAGGGTATCTAACTTTAGTCATTAATTACATTTTTCATGTTTTTGTATTGCCTTTTCATGTCCTTATCTCTCAACCATTGCATCGCTGAAACCAAACTTATTGTCAAAAGCCTTCCCTCCACCTAGTTCTCTCATTTCTTGTAGCTTATGCATTGCAGTTCCCACTAGAACAGGCTTTTTTTTTACATGAAAATTCTAAGGGCGGCTAGGCGCGCCTTACAGGAGAAAAACCACGACAAAACGAAAGAAAGTGCGTGCAGCGCGTTGACGGCGGAGATAACTACGAATAGGATACCATAATGGGAATACAACGCTTAGCCGTGATAAGTAGCGTCCAGCATGCAGTCGCGTATCGTCATGACTTTTAAAGCAATAGCTCCATAATGTGCTCCACTGGCTCGAATCATCAGATTTTGTGCTCAATGCACGGGTCATCCTTACGAATTCACGTTTAACTGGACACTTCACACACGTAAATGCCGAGCCACATGCAGCGATTTTTCTGCGAAGCACTGGCGAGTGAGTCGTAAAGGAATTCTCCCGGCGGAGGTGGGACCCCAGTGGTCTTTGCAGTCTTGCGAGCCCTGTCGATCAGCTTGAGCTGTTTTTCAGGCTTCGAGCAGGACAGTGCAGCCTCCCACTGCTCCGGTGTTGATGTGTTGTTTATTAGCGCTGCCTCTGTTTCTTTAACGGGCCCATGTGTAACGTGGTAAGGCGTTCGGTGCTCCTCACATAGCGGTTATTTGTTCACATACGTTGTAGGATAGGTTTTGCTGAGTAGACTGATATTGTGGTACGTATCAGTCAGCAGTTCTCTCCAGGCCACCGACTTCTCTCTGTTAATGTCTTTAAGGGGAGGGGGTAGGTCCTCCTGAGGTCTCTTTGGTGTTCTAACATGTATCTTACTATCTTCCCTGTGGAGCAGAAATTGTCCCCGAAAGTGAGCGACCAGTGCTCGGCGGTCCCACATACGGGACAGAGCCCTGTCTACGGGATTTTCCATTTTGTGCTGCGATGTGTGCTGTCTCTAGGACTGATTTACGTACCTTTTTTGTACTTACTCTGTCTTTCTTTTAAGTCTGTAGGTGCGCGCTAGCGGCGCTTAGATGCAGAATTGGCTAGATAAATCTTATTAGGAGAGGAACGTATATCGCAGGGAATGCAGCCGATAACTGGGCGCAAATTGACGGGGCTACGCATAGAGCCGATTGGATTGCGAGCGTTGCCGAGCGCTTCAGGATTATCAGTGACACCCGCATGCCGACGTTATGCGGGCGGCGGGATCCGCAGGCCATGCTATTAGGGATTTATCTTTCCATACCCTCTGCCTCCCGTTTGCTCTTTTTGCTCCTGCTTAGGGAGGGACCTATAAGACCCCTGCCGGCGTCCTGTTGTGTATTTGCTTTCTATAGGCTTTCTTTCACTTGCCAGGTTAATAACACGCGTTTTATTTTTCCTTAGAGGAAACAATAGAAATGATGCCAATCTACTGCTCTTTGAACCAGGGGCTGTGTCTGCTCTCCGCAGTCAGAGTAAGGTCGTGTCTATAGCTCGGTACTGGCGCAAAGATTCGCCGCCACACCAGTGCAGCGCAAAATATTGGCAGAAGCAAAAATGCATTTTTCCTGGTGCATCACTTCACGCCCTCTTAGAGTTAAAACCTTTAATAACTCATGTTCGTGTCCGTGCGTCCGTAAGTTACGTTATTTAACTTGATAAGAAAAAAAAATCTTTTTGCACAATGGGATTTGAACCACCATCATTCCGCTCCGCAGCTGAGCGTGCTAACTTCCTGCCAACGCATATGTAGTCCTCCTTGTCTATAGGAATCTGGGGAGTATTTCCAAAAAGGCGTCGAATCAGACGGATGCCTCAAAAACGCCCTCCAGTGTCTTCAGCATTTAAGATTAACATCTTAATCAAACATCAGTGACACAAGCAGCAACACAGCGCTAAAGGGTTTCGCCTCACCGCACTTTAGGTCAACAAAGTCCCCCCCCCCCCCCCCCCCCCCCTGAATTTTTCTGCCTTCTTGAGTGATAAGTCATAACATGTACTGAAATAGGATTGCTTTGCTAGAATGGCATAGTCCGGGTCAAAAGTCGGCAAGAAACTGATATAAACTATGAAAGCCTGGAGGTTACCCAGAAATGCCTTGATGGCACCGTTACACGTAGAGAGGAGAATGAGCCGACCAAAAACTTCGTGTTTGGAGCTCTTTGGTCTTAGATGCCCTTGCACCAAAAAAAATACCCACCATAATCATCGTCATCATCATCAGGAGAATGAAGAGAGACAGACAATCTGAAGACACAGGACGCCCCCAGAATTTGTATGTACAGAGTGATGCTGAAGCATGTGTGAGGAATGTCTTTGTAGCTTTTTCAGGAGATGAAGGTCGAGGCAAAGGCCCCAGAAAAAGGGTCTCTTTTAATGAGCACGAATTCAAGCGGCCGAGTGCGGCCTCCAGGCACACCCGAAGCGAATGTTGGAAGATTATTCACTATGACATGTTTTAAAACTTTGCCACGGAGATGATATCTGAAGGACGGGCGGGAGCACCCTTCGCACGGTGGGGCGGTGAATAAAATGTTTACTGATGCAATTCTTAATTACAGCGAAAGCACTACACATGAAGTACAAACAACTTTTTCCTTACGATGGGGGAAGTCGACTGTATTTTTAAAGTTTTAGTAGCTTTTTTCTGCAAAAGTTGCTGCATTTAATACTTAGTGCAATCCACATAAACAAGGTTAAATAAATATGTTTTTTATAGATATAAAACCTAATAACTAATAACGTGTTCCACCAGAAAATTTTGTTTCCCAAAAACAAGATTTAAACTAAAAATTGAGCAAACTTGCACAGACACACTGGTATCTATAACAAAAAAAAATGTTAAGAATTTACTCAAATATGCAAAACGTTTGCGATTTTATTTTATTGGTCACAATAGCTGTGAAAAATGAAACATATGTCTTGAATAGTATTCTTGCTACAAAATAATAACTGGAAATCCTATAGTTGGGCACCGGAGTCCGGCCGCCTGTGTTCCGTGCTGGTTTCCGTCGTCGCCGATGTCTGAGCTGAATCCCGACGAACAGGCAGTATCTTCAGACTCGCTGCTGCTCGGGTCATGGATAAAACCAATTGCAAAGAAAGTGGAGTCCTGATATCGGCGACATTTTAGAGCCTGCGAGAAAACACAGAGAAAACTACAGAGAAAACAGCATAGAAACATACATTTTACTACATAGAAAAATACATTTTATTCGTCTAATTATGAGCCACACGATGATGCAGCTTTGGCATAAGCAGCGCCGAAGCTCCGAAGCAGAGCGGCAAATTCGAAGTTAGCGGGTAATGAGCGCGGTACCGCGTCTTCGCAGCGCGTTAAAAAAATGTCTCGTAGTGGGAAAAAAGAAAACCACATGGAAACGAAACTTCGGTTTTTGATACAACCTAGAGGAGCAGTATGGCCGTAAGCAACGGGGAAGGTTCTGAAACCTGGACAAGAAATTATCGTTAGCGGGCAAACGATGCTCGATAAGCGTGACAAGGAAAGGAATACAGGGTAACAGTGATAATTGACACCGCAGGTGCAAACAGCGATCACACTCTAGTGTCCGAAATACTGGGCATTCTGGGGCTACGGGACGTGCAATTAGATCCGGCAACTTAAATAATGTCACGAGGGCTTTTTTTTCATTTCATTCATTTTCTGTGTGAATAAAGAATCTCAGAGGATAATGGTAGCCTTAAGTAATATGCACTTGGAAATATGCATGTGGGAATATCAGGGGGGGGGGGGGGGAACCGTCTTCCACCCCACACTCCCACTCCGCGGATGCAGCGTTTCCGCGCGCTAACCACGGAGGGGTTCGTGCTCGAGGGAACAAAGGGAAGGGATGACAAAGCGTAAACACTCATATGCTATTTATTACACTTGCAATTAATACACAGAGCGGGTCAGCTAGCTGCAGAAAATTATTCCTCCGAGGCATTCCACGGAAATAGAAGGCTACGTAAGAAGGGCTCCCGACTTACCGACTGGGGCAGGGGCGCGACTTCGGAGGTATCGGCGGCGAACGTTTGTATGCGCCGACAATGCGCATACAATGCGCGCCTCATTCTCGGGGCTACGCCATCCCCGAGCATTTGCTGGGGTAGGTGCCGGGAGCCCGCATTTGCTCCGCTCACTTCTCTGCCTGGAACCAGAAGTCCAGCGGCAAGGCACGACGGATCCCCGTGCGCCTGCCGCGGATGGTGACGAGAGCGTGCGGCTGCAACCAATCGTGACGCTGGCCGCATCCCGAAGATAGTCTCACCGGCTCCGTGGAGTTACGCATAAACTTCGAGGTGGCTGACGTATAAAATAGCGCAACAGCAGACAAGGACATGAAAGAACACACACGAGCGCTAACTCGCAACAGTTTATTGCGGAAGAGCGCCTGTAGATATATATGACATGGCGATACATTGCGTAAGCGCGGCAGACAGTCAATTCTTAGTGGCTACTGAGATAATCTAATTCCTTACGAGATAGCCCAACAGAGGGTTTCGTTATGCACTTATCACCTAAGCTATCTATCATTTCTGCTACAATTATTTCTCGCGTGAGTTTTCGATAAGTGCATAGCCAGGTTGCAAGTTAGCGCTCGTGTGTGTTCTTTCATGTCCTTGTCTGCTGTTGCGTTATTTTATACGTCATGCACTACCAACAAGCCCAGACTGCCACCTTATTCGAGGTGGCGCTCCCGTCACTGCTTTTGCTTCCCCCATGAGGGAGACTTCCCTCCCCGCCCAGCCGGTGCTCTCCTGACGCACGACGGTGAAGACGGGCCGCGTCCAAATGCAGGAGGGAACAGGTTCTCCACAAGCAATGAGGCGAAATGTAAGTGTTAAAGTGATGCTGGAATTTTGTGCTCCCTTGTGTAAGGAAAATGTCTCGAAGGCGTATGCAATTCGCCATACCTGTGATTTTTATTTTACGTTTAAAGAAATATTCCGCTCACCAACTATCTTTTCCACACAATAAACACCGCAACTAAAAGGATTGCTCTGTATCCATTAACGAAATAAAGTATAAGCCTCTTTCGTAATGCTCATTAGTCGCTTATCGGAACTCATTTTTAGGAAAAATGCTTTGAATTTCAAGCAGCAAACAGGGCGTCAAGTATCAAAATTAGCAAGCCGTGCAGAGAGGGCGATAATGAAACGGACGGTTACTTCGCCGACAAATTAAAACCAACATTTTTCGATCCAGATCCCTAGGGTAAAATTTACCCGCTCTTTAGTAACGACTTATCTTAGGCTAGAAATTTGTGCGCGCATGCTAGAAGTCCTTCAGAAACAGAACGGCCTCCAGCGTAAGTCTGTTGCTGAGTATATTGTCGTGCCTGTTTTACTGTGCGCTAGCTCCGCAACAATCTTAACTGGTGGCTTTGTGCTGGACACAACAATTAGGGTGTGACTGATAACAATGTTCCACAAGTTTCGCCACAGTAGATGTATAGGCAAACAGTAGTAGCAGACGTGGCTGCGACTACGGGTGAGTGTAGTCGAAATAACCGATGACCCATTATCGATTAGATGTAGGCTAGTTGGTGGGGACAATTCGGTCTTGACGGCCTCCAGCAATAGTCCAAAAAACAAAAAAGAAACAGAACGTGCACGCAGGAATATAGCGAGAAACGAACACTTAAGCGCTCTGGCGACTGTACTCTCTAAATGGTCCAAGGATAGACAGCCAACCATTCAACACTGACAGCTTCTTCTGTGCTCAGATGTTTACACCTTGTTGCATTCCTTCTTCCAAGTCCTGTCTCATCTGTGTTTAGCTTTGAGCAACCTCTTCACGCCAGTGGATTGGATCTTCTCTGGTATACACTGTCAGCGATCTGCACTGGCCGCGCTGAGGAAGAAAAACACTTGAGGGGAGACAAACTCCGCCTTAAGGCTATGGCCTAATGGCATCGATGGGTCCTTCCAGCGGCCCGAGGTCCTGTTTGCGTATCATTTCGCAGAAACGGTACCGTTCTTGTTTTCACCATTACGTAACACGCACCCTTCTGTTAAGAGTAAACGCGCCAGTGCGCCTTCTATGTCGCTTTGGTTCTGCCTACTTGCCCATATATGCGGAATTCGCCTTTCTCTAATTTACATTCATATATTGAGTGGAGTCCGCGTGCCACTCCTGGTGGTGTGGTGCTTCGGCTAAACGATGTGGCTAAAACAACCACCTGATAAGCGAGCGGTTGTTTCAAAAACAGCCACCAGCCGGGCTTGTGAGGCTCAGGTTACTCTTCTTCAGCAAGCGATCTCTCGCGACCGATCATTAATTTAACTGCCACGTGCCACGGTAGGCAGGTTTTCTGATGATATCATAAGGCCACGTGACCTGGTAGGTGAGCTACCTGCTTTTCGGATCTCAACTTGCAGCGGATAACGCTAGATATTCTCCACAACGGAAGTCTCAACAATACCGCGTTAATATTCTCATTAATTTGCTTCTTGTGCAGCACTTTATTATATATGGGCAGAAAGAAAAATCAGGATAGTCTTTTGTGCGCTCACGTTGAGCAGCGGCATTGCTCTTGGCCTTAGATTTGTGCTTCTTGCTCAAGCTCTGCAGTACGTCTAAATAATCTTTCTATTAAGAGTGACAATTGCAAAAGCAGTTATTTTTATTTTTCTGACAAAATAATACAAGGAACCGGTTTTTAATCTGTTCATTTAGAATATTTCGTGCTGGCTGTGTTAAAAGAAGCTCTTCAATATGAGTTTTCACAGCGGTTCTTTTTTTTTATTCGTCAATATATTCGGCTCCTTTTTATGATCTTAAGCCCAGAAGATTCATTCAGCCGTCCAAGGTATGTAATCCGGCAGTCGTTCTTTCAGTCGAAAAGAGTACCTTCGTATTGGTGTTTGCCGAAAGGCCTTCGGGGTATGTGCCATTTCTTCGCTTCCTTCTCGTGCACGAACCGCCACCCCGTCATTTCCTCCTTCCGAGTGATCTATTCTTACCCCGGGCGCGAAACGGCGGCCGCCGAAAACAATATCTGGCATCTGAGGTGCTTACTTTGTCTTTGCCTTAATCCAAACTGTTCTGCTCAAAACGGCAGCAAATATCGCGAGCATGGACAGGAGGATCGTTTCGACTGAACTTTAGCGAGCCAGGAATGATTGTGTAACTGGAGACGCCACTTTCCCCGTCTCTTGGAGAAATCCAATCGCCTTGGCTCTTTGAGATCACCGCCTCTTCTTCCCGCTCCCCTCGCCCACGTTGTCCGATGTCTTCATATCGTGTTGCTGTCCTTGCTTTGGTGTCGTCTTCGTCGCTTCCCTTTTTGTCTACTTCACTCGACTGCTCTCTCTACAGATGTTTATCCGTATACGGTCGCTTGTACGTATCACCAGAAACGTTCCTCAGGAAACGTGCTCAGAAACCCAGTGAAATTTCAGATGTGCACTGCTGTTTTAGTGGATTGCTCTCTTTATGTGCGAACTTTCCACGCGAAACATAAAGGAGCATCTCGGCAGACATTAGTGCGTGTCCTGCGTGCGTAAGTGTTTATTAGACTCCTTCGTTACACTATTACAAGAACTTTTATTTCGTAAGCGCGCCAAGTACTTTGGGCGACAATGAGGCTAAACACTTACTGCGTCAAGTAGAATTATTTGATATTGGGCACTGCTCGCAAGTTATAACGCTATAAATACCTTATTACATAATTATATTGTCTTAAATTTTAAGGTTATATTTTAAATATAGGGCATAAAATAATATGATACGACAAGTGTACTAAATTCAGCACTCGTAGGGCATGCTTATTTTGCAGGTGGACAGGAAGCAGCAGCTGCCGGTGAGCTCGGAGCTTAGGATAGATGAGACTGAGGGTCGGGAGCCTCTCTGGCAGGTAATTCAGGAGGTGGCTGAGCCATGACGTCCAAGTTGTGCTCCGGAGCGGGTGTAAAACCGTTCCGTTGTGCTGAGTACAGAAGAACGGAGATGGTAGTAGGGCAGATGGCTTATAGCTTGGAATGTTGAAGGTCGGTTGAAAGAGCGGAAGAAACACCACATACCTGACCTCCTGCATAGCAATGCCTTGAGGGTGAGAGCGGCCTCAAGTTGCTATTGGCGTTGGACGTGAACTTCGGAAGCAGTGGTTTCAGGTTGAGGGTTGAGGTTCAGGCCCCACTGGCGGGAGCCAGAACAGAGGCATCTCCTCGGTGATCTAGTCCAAGGTCACGGGGAGTAAAAACGGTGGCATAAGTAGGTGTGGTGAGGTCACTGTCCACAGTCACCAGTGTCATGATGGAATGAGAGAACGCGACAACACCCTACGACTGAATCTCAAGAATTCGATTTATTTTAAAGCGTTGAGATGGCAGATCGATCGTGCCTGGTCTAGTGCCTTCCTCCTCGTCATCGTCGTCCAATCTGTGCGCGTTCGGATGCACCAAAGCGCTTCCACAAGCTTGCACTGCACAGCACCGTGCAGCTATGCTACAAAACATCATCAACGAAGGTGTTAGCAGTACACTGGTTATGACATTTGGATTGCTTTCACCCAGCAGAAAAAATCTGGAACGTAGAGCAGGGTTCAAGGCAATCACAATAATTGAACATAATTTTGAGTACATGCAATATTACCATGCAAGTGCGAGTACAACCGACCAAAATGAGGCGTAATAAAAGGCGATGATTAGATATTCGGTTCAGATATGTGCAAGTTCGTCTCTCTGTAAAAGAAGAAATGCTTTTTGAAATGAATTTTCCATATGCCTAGACGACTTGTGTAGTATTGTGAGTTTCAGTTCCGGTACCCAGTTAGGGATTGTCTGGTCGTGTATGTGCACTTGAGATCGGCTTGGGGTAACGTCGCGTGACCCGAGCATATAAAAGGTGATGCCACGGTGAACAAAGGGCCTTCTTTGGAGTTCCACCACATCGGCTGCGTCCGGCTGTCTTACTTGAGCGACCCAAGCCCCGACACTACAACTCGACAGTATTTTCGGAAACGCATTTGGTTTCTGCGGAAACTGACAAACACGCGTTAATGCTTTGACTGGCGTAAGCAGTGCGCGAAGAGTGTAAAGCTGCAAAATGATACGCTAATAAAGATTTGCACTGCACGGTAGAGAGTCGGCACGAAGAAGCGTCAAGAAATAATCAACAGTTGTCACCATTCTCACATTCCTACATAATCCCACGCAGAATTCCCGTATAATCATTACAATCACAGCAAAATTGCACCGGGCGAGCCATAAGATGCACAGCCTTCGGCATAGTGCTGCGCTGGGGCAAGTCGTCGCTTTTCATGCTAGAACAAAGGCGCATGTAACTATAGAATGCACAACTCAAGCTGCGGCACATTCGCAACCCGTATTCTACATACCTATGCTTGCATTGAATTACCCACAAAACGCCTATATGAAGAAGGCCAGCAGTCACTGAATCCGAAAAAAACGTAGCGGAATGTACTTTTGTTTAATTTGTGGTGCTGATCACAAGGAAATTAAATGTGCAACCATTTTGTATCTGCAGAATAAAAACAAACACATGCAGCTGGTGGAATCGGTGAGTTCAGATGCAACCTGCGGAATGTGGCTGTTTGTATTCTCCTTTCTCTACAGCTACCCTTCAGGAAAAAATTGTCTACACAGTTATTTTCCCACTGATCAACACTATAAATTAAACAATAGTTTCCCACGCTTGCCTAGGTTCCCCAAGTGTTCTTCACCTTCATATGTAAGTCGTAACAAGCCGCTAGTTACCCTCTCTTTGTCTGCTAATTTCCCCTTACAGGCTTCATAAAGCATATGGTCATATTTCAAAGAACTCAATGCGTCACTTCGACTACGCTCTAGAAAAAACTCTGTGTCCAACCTTTCGCCGATCTATGCTTAACATAAACATGTGTAATGGTCTCTTTATAAGACGTGAAACATTTCAATGTACATTGTGTTTTATCAAGGATGTTTTTGAATAAGTGTTGCAGCACGAATAAAGTCACGGAGAGCGAGAACATGCATGACACGAAAGACATTAGCTGCAAAATTCGCGTATTTGTTCGACACTCCATATGAATTTCTCCCACCTCGGCCACATGACCTCGTACAGAAAGTGGCGAAACCACTGTGTGCGGGCTTAAGTGCGAATGCACTGAAAGTTTTCTCGCAGCCGCATGAACAAGAGGATCAACTTTATTTAGCACCATGAGAGAATTTCTTCCTCGTTGGGTGGACCCGTTATTTCAGGGCGAGTGGCCCCCTGCTCCCCCCTCTCGGTGAGCAGTCCCTGCTCCTGCGGGTATCAGCTACTGAGTGCGCTCTCAGAGAAGGAATTTCGTGGGCGGAGGAATGGGGGGTCGACGAGGAGGGTGCGGGCACTCCCAGCTGGATTGGTAGGCTTGCACGCTTTGTTTCACACAGGGGACAGGAGAATGGAACAATATGTCGGCAGGAAGAGGTGCAGGGTAGAGATACAAGGAAAGGAATCAGCTTACAGTTCTCGCCATGCGATGGCTTTTTTTCTGGTTAAAGGAAAGCTGTGTTGCTGGGGCAAATGTCTCCTACTGTGTGTGCAATATTCCGTGTGGATCGATGGTAAAATTCCCATCACGCGCAGTGTGTGAAGACCCTTTTCTGTTCTTGTTGACAGTTGACGTAGCAAGCAGCAAGCAACGCTGCTTGTTCGGGAACTATGATCGTGACCAGAAAATAAAAGTCAGTTCCGTTGCTTTTATTTTTCTGTGTTGACGCGAGGACTGTTAGCGGTGAGCTCTCGCTTTCTGGGGGCACCCCGTGCTACACACACTGCGCAATCACTCGGACGGCACGCTGACTCAAGCAAGTTGCCGAATCGTCACCGTTTCCGCTTTTTTTCTTTCTCGAATCCTTTAGACTCTCTATTCCCCATCTGCCACCTGTATAGCATGGTGGCTCGGCGTTTAGTGCAGAATTTAGTTGCACGGCCTTTCTGGAGCACTACATTTTTTTTTACCGGCTACCTACTGCTAGTCTCTGAACGCTGCGATTCTAAACGGATTGCTCGTTTTTCTGCTACCTCGCATCTCCCAGGAGTCCTTGTCTCGACAGCGCCGTTTTCTCTCCTGCAGTCAAATCAAATCTTTTCACCCTTCCTACAAAGGAAACGCTTACAGCCTTCTTATTATCTGCTTATACTGTCATTTTCGTTCTGTATTCCCAACTACGCACGACCGGGCGAAGGCGACTTCCCTCTGTAGGCCAGCCAGCCCTGGTCGAGAACGCTTCCGCTTTCCCTGCTGCATGGAGGCTCCTCAGTAACGAAGCAGTGCCTCCTCCGAACACACCCGAAAATTCTTCATTCCTGACTGTCTCATGCAGTGTAATGTACCTTGTGCCGAGTAGAGAAAGTTCGCATCGAGGTCACACGAACGCCAAATAGGTTACACGGGAGCCTGTTTCGGGACTAGAAGCAAAATGTAATAAGCGTTTGGAAGAAAGTATTAGGCGTCTGACGTAACGGCGTGCTCTTGTTCTGTCGCAGCGAAATGTTTTCTGTTACGCCCTGGAGAATTTCAGTGGGCCAGCGTTCGTACTTTCATTTTCACTCACTCGTTCACTTTTAAAAGCTACGGAAACCTTAACTATTCAACAGACTAAAGTTACTTATCCGTATAAGCGCCTTTCATAAATGTAACATGTGTGCAAGTTCGAGCTGTACCAGGCTTTTCAGTAGAGCCGCCACTAGACAACGGAAGTCTCCATGCTGCGTTAATTTTGTACGAATAGGGTATAACTCGCCTACAGGCGGAAGTTTTCGTCATTTGGCAGATATTTCATGCAAATGCGTCTTGCTTAACAAAAAATACCAGATCACAGTTGCGTCAGAGGATATGAACGACCATCTTTACTTCTACTTCGTCAGCTTGTCGAAAAGAACGTCTCGGGACACCGGCCCCTCTATGGTGTAACATCTAGACAGCATGTAACGTCGCGAATGCTTTCTTCTATCCCCAGCATACCTTGCTTTTCTTTTGACTCACTAGGTGTAGACAACAACCGTCTACTCCGGCTGTCGTAAACGTGAGAGGAGATAGCCAGCACAACTCACTAGCCTGTTTTAAATCACGACCTGAAGCTATACTACTGAACGAAAAATAATAGAGGTCACATACGGATGCTCTGAATTTTAACGTTTATTTTTCTACTTTTGTTTAGGAATCATATACTCTGATTTTAATTAGTATACTTGGGCTTATGTCAAAGATAGCTCTATTCGCTTTTTCTCTTCATATACGACAATCGCACTGCCAGTATAATTTATATGATGTCTAACGCTGACGCGGTGACCCAGTGGTTATGGTGCTAGGCTGCTGACCCGAAACTTAAAGGCGTATGAAAAGGCAACACCTGCTTGGTACCATGGACTCAACTGTCACGAAAGAAGCAGCAGCAGCCAGCAATCAAGCACACTTCGGTTGATGCTTAAGACGGCGGCGGCGACAAATCCTTCATGTGCAGTCGCCTTAGGACGCTGTGGACACCCTTATGATGGACGACACGGGATTTAATAATCGTCTTCTGCTTTAGGTAATTTGCACTTTTACGCACCTCTTTGCCTCGACTTTCTTTGAAATGACAGGCAAAGGAGAGACCAAAATAACATTCGCACTTGAAAGGTTAAGTAAAAGAAAAAGAGACCATTTCCTAAGGCACGATCTGTGTTATGTTTGTGTCTGTGGTTTTCTGTGGCACGTGGGCCAAAAACACAGAAAGAGCGTGAGTGGCTTGCATAGTCTCGAAAAGCTTTCAGGGACGAACGAGACTAGGAAACATATAAAATTCGATGAAGTGGAACTCAAATCAAGGCTCAACAGAGTAAGCACATTGTAGAACCGAAAGAACAGCCTGCGTGCAAAATTCTGCGGAGGAAGTTGACCAGCAGGAGGAGCAAAGCTCAGTATGTCAGACACGTGGCATTAAGACGCTGAAGATCGAAAGCAGCCATAAGGTGACAGTAAACAGATGGGGAAAGGAAGGCGTTGGGATCGGAAGCGAACTGGAAAAAGGATGATGTTCAGGGTCCAAAGGAGACCCGCTGCAGCTACGGCGTTTTACTGCAGAGCGCGATTTCACGGTTACTGCTCCTGCGATAGGTCCCAAATTGTGTGTGTGTGTGGGGGGGGGAGGGGGGTTAAATGTAAAATAGGTCGTGTTTTAATATTACTATGTTCGTTAACAAATTTTAGGAGGTCAGAACCAATTAGAAGTCTTCCACTACTACGTACATCATGAAAATGGTGTGTTTCTGGTACTTGGAAACTCAATATTATAACTTGAGCCGTTATACGTAGCCTACCCTGAGCCGTCGCGTTATGAAGTCCGTCCAAGGTTGCCGATGGAAACGGCCAGTAGAGAAAGATAAGAGAATACAGGGACCGCGATGGGAGGAAGAAGAACAGGTGTCATGAGGACAAACAGAACGACACTATCGCGGAGAGCGAAATAAAGAGAAGAGGAAAAAAATATCTGAACATCAGCAAGACCGTGCGGCAGCGGCACTTGGCTGTCTCGCAGTCGGCGCAGGGAAGGCCACCGTCTTTGTCGGTTCGTTGTTTCTCTCTCCCCCGAGCGGCTGCATCTCGGAAGCGAAAAGTGAGGGAGCTCAACTAAGATGTCCTCAACGGACGACGGGGAAAACAAAAAACATCCCAAAAAACGGCGTGAGCGGAACGCGCTTGGCTAGAGGGAACAGCGCGAAACGACGAGCACAAACACAGAAGCTAACAGGACATGAGCCGAAAACTATGCCTTTTCTCTAGCCATGTTTTAACCGGTAATGTCTGAGCGTGTAGCTTTAAGAATACCTCTGTACATGGCAAAGAGGGGCATTTTACGTACTCTTTTGAGTACGTCATGTCCAGCCAAAACAAAATACACAGAGCGATATCTTGGCGAAGGGAATAGGATACAAATTAAGTCCGTGTACAACCAATTTCTCGACAAAGAAAAAAGGAATTCAGTGGAGAAACGAACCAGGCGGAAACAAACAGCCAAATACACCTCATGCATAAATACGCACAAACAAGGACGATCAGAATCGTAAGAAAACGATGAGGCTCGGTAAAACATGAACTAAATTTACTTGCAAGAACTTACGCACTATTGGGTGTGTAGTGTCCGGCCAAAATATGGAACGTCGGACCATCTGTCGGACATACAGGTGGACTAAACCAAGGACCCCAACGCTTAGAGGAGGGAAAAGCTTATCACGCCTGATTGATTCAATAGACGAATCCCACATAAAAGTTGCGAAAACAAAGTTTTGTGCAATGAAAAATTTGAATTAGCTAATAATAATTATTAGTGGCGATAAGTAGAAAGCATGCGGTCGCTGTACCAAAAATTGAGATACCATGAGGCACAAAAGCCTCAGCATAGCGGCCGAAGAGTTGGCACGCGATCTTTCCAGTAATGTGCGCTGTGCTTACAGGCATTCAAAGGAACGCAAAGGTACTTTGGTGGCGTACGTGTGCATTGCATACTAGCAAATTCGGCAAGTGTCGTTCCTCACACACCAATCCAGAGACCGCAACTCTGAGAACGATTAATCCGACCTCCTGATACTCAATCGGTCTTCCTTTAAGCGAATAACCCCATTGATACTTGGCTTATCAGCGCAGAAAAAAGGTCAGGTCATCCGCGTAGGCTAATTCCTTTAGTTCGTGACGTATTATACACAAAGCATTAATGGCTGCACTGTTTATAACACTGGGAAAAAGTCGCTCCGAGTATAATGCGAACAGGAGCGGGGACGGTTGGCAACTCTGCGGGCAACAGAGGACACGCATGACGTCACCATGCCAGAAGTGACGCACGCAAGCTACGCCGTAGAACAAGAAATGGTAACCGAAAATGACGTCATCGAATTGAAAGTGTTACACTCAAACCGAAAGTGATGATTGTAAGTCACGTCAGAATACCGGAAGCGACGCATGGAAGTTACGCCCTCGGACCAAAAGTGACATTCGAAAGTGACGCCATCAAACCTGAACTGACGCACAGAAGTCGCAATGTCGAACCAGAAATGGCTACCGGAAGTGATGGCACCGAACCGGAAGTGTTCCGACAACAGCTGGACGGGTACATTGTGCTATCACAACCCAGCCTGTGACTCCACTACTTTTAACGAGATAGCACCGTAAACCAGTCGAGGTTTTGCTGGAAGACTTCCGATACGGTAACATCGCTTCATGTCGTCACTTCTGGTTTAGAGGCGTAACTTCGGTGACATCACTTCAGGTTGTCACTTCTGGTTCGAGGGCGTAATTTCCATGCGTCACTCTTTGTTTGTTTACGTCATTTACGATTTGGTCCGGCCACTTCCGGTTCGATAATGTAATTTCCATTTGCGACTTCTGGTTTCATGGCTTAACTTTCGTGTGTAATTTCCGGTTTGATGACTTCACTTCTGGTCTGGCTGCATCACCTTCGTCCATCACTTCCTGTTAGGTAACGACCCGTATATCTATGTCACGCTCCCCCAGTCGTGAGTCGACATCACATGCTTGTCTGGCCAGACACGTCGTGCTTACCACACCTCATTATGCGCTCGCGCGCGCACACAAACACACACACACACACACACACACACACACACACACACACACACACACACACACACACACACACACACACACACACACACACACACACACACACACACACACACACACACACACACACACACACACACACACACACACACACACACACACACACACAACACACACACACACACACACACACACACACACACACACACACACACACACACACCACACACAACACACACACACACACACACACACACACACACACACACACACACACACACACACACACACACACACACACACACACACACACACACACACACACACACACACACACACACACGCACGCACGCACGCACGCACGCACGCACACACACGCACGCACGCACGCACACACACACACACACACACATCGGTATAATACGACAGGCTTCCATACTCACCAAGCACCAGTAGTTAACTAGGAATGATGATTCTTGACAATGATCTCGCTATGACATGACGATCAATGACCATGTTTCACATGGCACGTGTAACCACACACCTCAATCTTACCGCACATGCTTGATTTCTACTATAAACACAAAAAACAGCAAGTACAGATCGACTGTGATACCAACACAGCGCTCAACGCCGAGAAACGCCTCAGTAGTTCCTTAGGCTTTCTCGTAATAATCATTCCGCTGCAGCACCAGGAAGTTGTCAGAGGTTCAGAGCAAAAGTGAGGTGATGGCTCTCCTGCAGCACCTCTGCATGGAGAAAAGTTGCTTTAGAATAATAGAACATTAATGAAATATATACCGCAGAAATACTAGTTTGTTTCTAGCTGCGAATAAAATATGCTTTATTAGCGCGAAAGCGCTACTTCATTAGCAAAGCTGAAAAACCTGAGGTATGTCGGAAGCCTCGACCTTTGACCTTCGACGGAGCGCCAGCGGTGAGGCCTTGCGCAACTGCTCCGACAAGACGTAGAGCTGCATATATTCACAAAAATATCTGCAGTTCCGAGCCAGAACTGGACTTACCCGCTTGATTCTCTTAACATAAGTAATCAATTACTGACTCATCCTTCTCTTATACTTCCGATAGAAGGTTCAATTCATGTACAGAAAAATGACTAGTGCATAATTAACCCAAATGCAAGAACGCGAAAGCTGTCGGTTGGCGATCCTCTAATCACCTGCAACAGCTGCAAGAGACTCCACGTGTGAAGTCATATTAGCGTGGTCCATCGAGACTCATTAGCATCCCTCACCCGTCTCCACAAGCAGGAAAAGAAATTTAAAAGCAAGAAGTCTGCACACCGGGCTGCTGGAAGATGCTCGAGAAGCTTAGGGTGCACGGATGTCCTGTGGGAGAAAGAAGGATGAAGAAAAAGGAAACACGCGAACGGACCTCATGGTATAAAAGTGCAACGCCATTGGTTATTCTGTATTCGTACATAGTATATATTACCTCCTACCCCTATTCGTTCTTACTGTCATCCCCCCTTTCTTTCCCTCTCCCTGTTCTCTCCCTGCCCTTTTATTCCCACAAGCCGCAGCTCAGGTGCTTCAGGCTTCGATGGCAGATGGTGCGGCTAGCAACATGTTTTCCGCCCATTGTTATTTTATTAACCAATCGCCAATGACAAGAACAACGTAGAAATTATGAGACCGGTTATTTTCAGCACGAAAGAGCGGCGCAAGCGCTGACACTGGGGCAATATTTTTACAGCCGAAAATTTAACTGAAAGGACAATGATCCACAATGGGTAGGCGTCAAATTTTTGTGGCGTGATCACATTAAATCCTTCCCTACCGCGCCCATTGACCATCGTTACCCCGCTAACAAAAGATGCGAACGGCAATTTCACAAGCTTCCGCATCGTTCTTGGCCACGCTTCGCTTCAAGCTCGAAAACAACAGTTAAATTTTCTCTTTATTTGCTATACTTTCGTCTGACGGTGCCTTTTTAGCCGCTTTTGAAAATAGCGGAGCGCCGGCGTGGAGAATGGCCGCCACCGCCAGCGTTGCAAATATCGTGATTAAAAGGTATCCATGCCCGGCTAAATTTGTCGAGCTCCATGTAGCCGTGATCCTGACGATAATGCCTAATCATTTAACTTTGGTTTAGCTGGTGAAAAAGGAAGAACCAGCCTAGAAAATGAGTAGCAGCGCCTCGGTTAATTTCTTATTGTGGCCGGCTTTGCTATATTCAGCGGCCGTTATAAAGAGGGTATACACGCTGCCAAAATTAGTTGCCTCATTTGTAGTGTTTCCGCATTATTTAGACTGTATTCTACGTCGCCCGCGCTGCGAAGGGTTCGCGCAACTATTTCGCTGCATGGTATGCCAATCTATAGTGTATAAAGTGGTTGTTTTGAAGTGAACTAAACTGACTTAACATGATTTAACTGACTTAACTAAACATTAACTAAACTGACTTGCAAGAATGCACGCACTATCGGGAGTGTAGTGTCCCAGAAAAGCATGAAACGTAATACTATCTATCGGACATACAAGTGGACTAAACCAAGGCCGCCAGCGCGTACCGACTGGAAAAGGTTATCACGCCCATGTGAATCAAAAGACGAATCCCACACAAAAGAAGCAAAAACTCAGTGGAAACGCTGTATATAAAGTCTTGTGAATTGAATAATTTGGACTGCATATTATATTAGGTCGACAAACAAATCACACGCGGTTGCTTTGCCAAAAATCGAAAGACCATGGGGCAGAAGTCTGAGCCTAGCGCTGCGAAATTGGCGCACTGTCTTTCCAGTGATATGCTTATAGGCGCTCAAAGCGACGCCAAAGTACTTGTTTGGCGTACGTGTCCTTTGCATACCAGCATATTCAGCAGGTGTCGATCACCACATACCAAACCAGAGACAACAACTCTCAGAACGATTAACACTTGCTGCTGACACCTAACGGAAGCCTTACGTTAAACGAATAGCCTCATAAGTAGTTAGTTTATCAGCACAGAAAAATGAGATGTCATCTGCATAAGCCAATACCTTCAGTTAGTCATCTATAATACGAAAGCCGCTGACGGCTGCACTGTTTATAACACACACAAAGTGACTCCAAGTATAGTGCGAACAGGAGCGCGGGCAGCGGGCAACCCTGTTTCACAAAGGACTGAACGCGGACTGGCTATGAGAGAAAGCCAACATTCATGCGAGTGGAGCAGCTTTTTGCAACAGATACGTATCCTGAAGAAAGAATTCAACAAAGATTTACGTGATTTAAAGGAGCGGAAAGAAAGGAATGGGGGACGCCTTTGCCAGGTCAGTTTGCTGCAGTGCTAATTGTACATGAGCTTCACGGAAATTCTGCAACACCACGCGCGCTGCGTACGGATTGGACTGTATGACCGACCCTTCAAGTCGCATGTTTGATGAGGTCCAATCAAAGTAGGCATTGCAAGCTGTAGTCTATTTGAGAAGACTTAAGGGAATATCTTATAGTCAACATTCGAAAGCACGATTTGTCTGTAGTCATCGACCGATCGTACTTTTTCCTTATCGTCAGTGTTTGGTATTAAGGCAATAGGACTTGTTGTAAATGACTATGCAAAAATCCGACATGAATACTGGTATCAAAAAGTTGGAGAAGGGAGTAGGACAGGGGATAAAACAGGTTTAAATGTCTTGTGAAATTCCAGTGAGAGGTCGTTAGGTCTCGGAGTTTCTGAAAGTGGTAAATGATCAATTTGCATCTCCCAATTAACCTAAGGTTAAAGGACCACTTATTTCCGAGGACTCATCTTCAGAAAGGGGCGCAATCATAGAAACCCAGCGCGCTACGTGAGCATCATCAGCAACCGATGCTATCGCCGCAACCGATCACTTCTCTTGTTTAACTGCCATTCTCTAGCGCTGTGCGTTGCATGCCATCGTCTTCATCAAATTCCATCCGTGCGTAATAGATCCAGAACACACCGCTAGGCAGTGCCGACTTCAGGTGCGTTAAAAAGTTCCAAAATTATACAGCGCTCTACCACAGAGCTCCCAAATCACCGATTTCGCCGATCTTTCCCTGAATACGCCCCTTGAAATACTATAATCGAACCGAAAGCGCAATGAAACGCGACGTTCTAGCGCACGCAGTTTGCATTGGGCCACGTAAGCTAAATAGGCTGTAATTTTTTCCACCGGCAAAAGGCTGCGGAAAAGGTGTCTTGCAAACATTGCAGCAGGCTGCCTTTAAAGATTACCTACAGCGTTTTTTTTTCTCCAAATTACAATTTTTTTCTTCTTAAAATGAAAGCAGTGCTCGAGAAGTATTCTCTGACTTAGTTTCCATTCCCATAAACTTAGGGGCGCGCCTAGCAGCTGCAAGCTATCAGCATACAGTACGTTTATAAGACCAAAACACGAATATGCCGCCATCGTTTGGGACCCCCATGCAAAAAAAAAACACATAAGAGAATTAGAAAAATACAGAGATGCGCAGTACGCTATATATTTAATAGGTACAATAGAACTGATTCCCCATTTTCGTAAATGGCAGCAAATGATATTAAACCACTCCTGGTCAGACGCAAGATAGCCAGCCTATCCTTCCTTCAAGAACTAATTCCTGGAAAATTAGGCATTTTTTCCAGTCCCCTATGTGCCCCTTTCAGAAACGCGTAGAACTCTTCGTCATCATAATCACACTTTAGCACCATACTTCGCGCATACTAATGCTTTTAAATTTGTTTTTTCCGCGGACGATTGACGAATGGAACGCTCTGCCTCTGCCAGTGATATCGGTTGTTGTTTTTGACAAGGCACTCTGTGAGCTATTTAAGATATATGCACTATATTAGACAATATTATTGTTTTGTGTTTTGCGATGTAGCTGCTCCTGTATTAAGTGAATGTATTTTTCTGCCCTCCCTGCCCGGACTGAAATGAGGGTCTGCAGTATTTTAGAAATAAATAAATAAATAAATAAATAACGATTCATTACCGTTACATTCCATTTGGTCCTTTGCCATCGGTTGCTGCTTCCATTGACGTCAGAGAAGACGGCCGCCACAGATACGCGTCCATGGTGCCGCCTCCTTGTATTAAGTTGGTCAAATGTTTAGGGCAAGCCCCAAGGTGGAGTGAATTTGTAATAATGAAGTAATTACTCATTTGCATCCACCCAAGCGCAGCCGTACGGCTACAAAGGAAAGCTATAGAGCTTCCACAGAAACTTCGCAGTTAAAGAAAGATTCCTCCAGGTCTGGGGCTCGTATCATGGACCACCGCAACCACCACAACAGGAAAGTAAGTAATAATTGCATATTGCCAGCACATTAGTATGGGGCGGAAACTTGGGTGCGAACTAAAAGGCTTGATATTAAATTAATAACAACACATGTGAGCTATGGAAATGAAAATGTTAAGGGTAATGATAACAGACAGGAAAATAGAAGATATCGTCAGGAAAAACGCGAATTACTGATAATCTTAGTTAATATCAAGAAGACGAAATGGACATAGAAGGACATGAAATGCGTAGAGCAGATGATTAATGGTCAACTGAAAGAACAAAGTTGGATCTGAGAAAAGGGCAACGAAACAGGGAGCGCGAAAAAGACAGATGGGCAGAGGAAACGAGAAAGCTTCCGTGGATAGGATGAACGTAGCTGGACCAGAACACGACTAGCTGGAGACAAATGGGAAATGGTTTTACTCTCCAGTGTATGTAATTTGTCTGTTCGCGGCGATAATCGCTGACTGTGTTCTCCTTGAGCTAAGACTGCCTATGCGCGAAGTGAGATGCAGGAGTGCCCACCTAAACGTTTGACGCCTATTTTTTTTCTTGGCATCCAGAGATTTGAATGAACCCAGAAAAGTAGCGAAAGCCGACAAGGGGGAAAAAGAAGCGGAAAAATTTCCCGGATCATCAAAGAGGCACGAAAAGGCTTTACTTGATTTCGCCTGCACAGTGGTCAGCTGGTGACACCGATTAAAAAAAAGGCCAATGAGAGCACAACACTGAGCACTTCAGAAGCAGCTACCCGGAAGAGGCAGAGGCCCAGGAAGGGGCGTCGGCAGGCCGAAAAGCACAAACTCCTGAACAATTCAGCGCGGTGAGCGGTTTTCTACGTGGAAACCAGAGAGGCCACTAGCATGGGTTTTGTATGCCTTCCTATAGAATAAGAAGTTACCCACAGGAATCGCTAAGCTGAGGGTTGTGCGCATGCCAGATAAATTCTTAACTTGTCGAGCGGTGCACTGCAACCGTCATGACCTAGAGCGAAAGACTAGCACGCGCAGCAAGCGGATTACGACCACGCGAACGAGGAAAAAAAAAATCGAAAGACATCTAGCTAGGATTAAGGTACTCATCCGGCGGGTATTTAAAATTTACGCCCTGCTGCCGGAGAAACGGCGCTCGGTAATCTGCGGCTAGGACAGCAGTCTGTGTTCAGGAGCAGAATAGTTTTGCAGCAGCGATGAATGAAGAAGAAGAAGAAGAAGAAGAAGAAGAAGAAGAAGAAGAAGAAGAAGAAGAAGAAGAAGAAGAAGAAGAAGAAGAAGAAGAAGAAGAAGAAGAAGAAGAAGAAGAAGAAGAAGAAGAAGAAGAAGAAGAAGAAGAAGAAGAAGAAGAAGAAGAAGAAGAAGAAGAAGAAGAAGAAGAAGAAGAAGAAGAAGAAGAAGAAGAAGAAGAAGAAGAAGAAGAAGAAGAAGAAGAAGAAGAAGAAGAAGAAGAAGAAGAAGAAGAAGAAGAAGAAGAAGAAGAAGAAGAAGAAGAAGAAGAAGAAGAAGAAGAAGAAGAAGAAGAAGAAGAAGAAGAAGAAGAAGATGAAGAAGAAGAAGAAGAAGAAGAAGAAGAAGAAGAAGAAGAAGAAGAAGAAGAAGAAGAAGAAGAAGAAGAAGAAGAAGAAGAAGAAGAAGAAGAAGAAGAAGAAGAAGAAGAAGAAGAAGAAGAAGAAGAAGAAGAAGAAGAAGAAGAAGAAGAAGAAGAAGAAGAAGAAGAAGAAGAAGAAGAAGAAGAAGAAGAAGAAGAAGAAGAAGAAGAAGAAGAAGAAGAAGAAGAAGAAGAAGAAGAAGAAGAAGAAGAAGAAGAAGAAGAAGAAGAAGAAGAAGAAGAAGAAGAAGAAGGGGAAAAAAGAGTCTTGTAGCTATTCTGTGCAGATCTGGAACGGATCTCTAGAAAGAAGTGAGAAGAATGTAAAGAAAAAAAATAACGCCCACCCTGTTTGAATGCAACGCAGCATAGGAAGCGATACTACTGATTCTTTTCCTTTACGAGAACGACAAGAGCGAGCAACTAAAGTCTGCCCGAGGAGCTGAGGACCACGAGTATTTCTACTGCTTGCTATGTCTTCACGAATGACCTTGCTTTAATCGCTTGTAAAGACTATAAATTGAATCAGAGCGTTAATGCTGAGGTGATAGGATTTCTTTTATATGATGTTTCTGCTGAAAGCCCTGCTACGTTAAAGAGAAGATGAGCATTTCACTTCTGCATGGGGCGCATTGAATGGGTCGAGAATTTTTTGTCTAGTCGTAGGGCCCGCACTGCTGAGAAATAGAACCCCCCCCCCCCCTCCCCCGGAAATTCTTGGTCACCCGAAGCAGGGGTTTTTTCTGCAGTAATATTTTTCGGTAGCAGCTAGTTCCACTCTCTTTAGGTTATTGCAAATCGATAAACGCTCTGCTTGAGAAAATAACAGTTGGTCGAAGGTTCATTAAAGTTTCACATTATTTGTGGACGGGAAGTACAACTCAGTGACCGCTGCGGGTGCATTCGCGTGAAGAAATACCTCGCAAAGGAACGCCTTATTCCCAATCATGAGGCCCTTGATAAGGGGCGCTCTGTGTGCTCAAAACAAACACAACACTTCGGTGGATGTGAGAAGGTCTCTTGGTGGAGCAAGCACTACACGGTATCGGCCGTGCGGATGGAACCCCTTTTTTCCATATTAATTTTCATCCTGCTCGTACAGGACTGAAGCGCCACCCAGGCGACGCTGCCAATGCAGGCGTCAAACCTGGCTCCATCAGTTTCACAGCAGCCAAGCGTCGGGCCACGTCGGGCCGTCACAGGCGCGTGCAAAAAGAGTGCTCCTGCTGACGCTGTACAAACACGATCGGCATGTTTGTCTTCAGACTCGCCCCGATGGCGGCCCCAGTCCTGGCTAACAAAATAAATATAAATATAAAATTGGATTGCACAGTTTGCGATGCCATGGCTGGCAGTGGTGGGTCCCATGGCAACACTCCTGCGTGGCAACGGAGAGCCACAGAAGAAATAAGCTTTTCTTTTAACATACAACGAGGGAGAAGGCCTCTGTTCTTGGGTTCTCTTTCGAGATTCCGGCGTTGCACTTGAAGCTGAGATTGCGCTTTTAATTTCCTCTTTCGGCCTCTAAGTAAACGTCTAAGCGTTACTTTTCAAGCTCAGGCTGCAGCAATAGAAGGCACATAATAATAACGGTTATTCATGTAAACTGAGAGAGCAGGCAGTGCAAAGTAAGAACCATAGCTACCAGCAAAAACAAATTGCCTGGGCAAACTGCGCTCGCATAAACAAAAAGCTACTGCAATTTTCTTTTTCAAATTTGTCTCCAGGGCCACATGATGTAAAATTACATCGCGATATTTTAGAGGTAATGCTTTAAATCCCAATTCCTTCAGGTTTTCGACTCTAAAGAATTATCCTCATGTCGCACTCTGACAGCCAGTGCTTTCTCATCTTTACTTAAAAAGAATATGTTGATAACAACAGCTGTGTAATCTGTTTTCCCACGAGCAAACAGTGCAGATACTCTCGGCGGCGGAATATGAAATAATAATTAAAAATTGGTACTTTTGCTCCTGCACTTCAAAATTTTCTGCACAAAGTAAAGCCTCCTGCTCTAGTATCGGCAAGCGCGAAACGGACACTACAGAATATTTTATGCATTTTTTTACTACTGAAAGATCCTATACATATTCCTTCTTTTTGCCGATATGGCCGCCCATCCCACTGCATGAAATTAGATCGAAGCAAAGACTAAGAAATTCCAAAAAGCCACTGCTTGGCGTACCCGACGCGTTCTGGAAAGCAACATTGTCAAGCCTATCAACACAGTCTTCAACACCGCAAATCACCGTAAGGCATCTCGTGAGTTATTTCTAGCGGCGTTAGCCCCGCGCGTACGAAGGTTAGTGTGTTATTATATTAGCTAGTGATTCAAGTGAGTCTGAACTGCAGTCAATGAATAGTAAGAAGTCGTCTACGTACCTAAAAACTTTCGTTACATTAAAATCAGTGAGTCGCAGCTAAGGTCTCTGTCAGGTTGTGCTAAAAACAAATCACTGAGAATGGGGGCGATGCAAGATCCTACACACATTCTTTATTTTTGCCGATATGGCCTGCCATCCCACTGTATGAAAGTAGATCTAAGGCAAAGACTAAGAAGTTCCAAAAAGCCACTGCTCGACGTAGCGGATGCGTCCTGGAAAGCAACATTACCAAACCTATCAATACAGTCTTCAACAGAGAAAATCATACCAGATTGCGGCAATGAATAGAACATATCCTTGGTATTTACGAAAAAGGCTCAGAGGCTCTTCTGGGTTGACGACCTGATATAATCTAAAACGGAGAGAAGCAGCGAGAAGCATCCCACCTGGCGCCTTCACAAGTGACTGTGCCTCCGCGACAGAGAAGACAGCCATCGATGGCTGTGCCATGCTTGCGACGCATTGCAGCGTACCCCATCCAACACCGCCAATGGACTCAGCACGACTGCTTTCTTCCCATTCAGACCGCTACGTCCCGGACTTGTGTCCTCTTTTCCCAGCAAGCGGTCCCAGCGCCACAGTGGGCTCACTTTTGCAGACGGCCGGTACACCCAGTCGCCCGCTTCGACAACTTCCTAACAAGGCAGCCCGTGCCCCACGCAGCAGACCTCAGGCCCAATGCCGTCCGCCGTTGCTTCGCCATCGCCAGCGGCCGAGGCATCGCCTCCACTTCTACGGCTGTGTCTTCCTCACGCCACGTCTTCGTCCGCACCGACTGGGGCCAGCGCACATCGCATATCTCCCGTACATCCCCACGCGGCTGCATTTTCTGTATCGGCATTTCCCAGCCCACTTCAACCAAACTGCCGGTCCCACCCCTAGGCCGTACGACTGAAGCACGCCTAGCTCGCCTCCCATTCCTCGATTATTTTCCCTCCTGTTGCTTCCGTTATCAACATCTTTTGGCCCCCCTCGTCCTTTGCGAAGCAGCCAGGCTCGACCACCCGAGCTGGTTTCTCCCGCCCGACAGCACTCCCGAGCTCTGAACCGAACTTTACTGACATGAAGAAACTTGTACATACCGTTTTTATTTTTTATTTTATCGCGCATCGCGCTAGGGGGGGGGGGGGGGGGGAGCATCTGTAGCGGCGCTGGCCTCCTCGCCAGCGGAGCTGATTAAGAAGATGAAGCTGGTAACTCGACCTCGTTCGCGCAGAAAAGAACCGAACGCATTCGGCAACGGGCCTTGCCAGCAACATCGACAGCCCGCTCCGCCAGCTCACCAGCCGCAGCTACCGGGACCATCCAATAAATGCGGATTATGGCACATTCCACAAATTAGCGAGAAGCCAAAAGAAAGACGAGATGGGCGTACGCTACAGATGGGCGGTTTCAGGTCACGGATTTCCCGCAGGTTGAAACCTGCCTCTCGGTTTGCCTTTTGCACGAGCCTCGGAGTAATCATCAGCGAAGTGTTATCAAAACAGGAGAAAAAATATAATAATTTTAGTTCTACTAGGCGAAAATAAAAAAAAAATTAAGCATAAACCAACATATTTTGATGACGTTGCCAACGGAAACCCAGGGACGAAATAAAAGGCTGCAACAGCTGAAACTATAAATTCAACGCAGCCTTTTGTTCTGCGCTTTCTCACAGCACAGCGAACGCTCAAACATACGCGTTACATCCTCGTTACATCCTCGTTACACCCCCGTTTTATTTTATTGTGACTCAACGTGCAGATAGGACTGCTTGGAGCCAGACGGGAAGGGGTCGTCCAGCGATAGACACGACCCAGGGCAGCCCTGTTCTGTCCACGCAAAACTCACTACGGGACTCCTTGGATCGATAAAAAAAGTGAGGCTCCGAGACGCGGTGCCAAAGTCAACTTAATATAGTTGTCACCCCATAGATGCACAACACTATGATGGCTTTCGTAAAAAAAGTTGAACGGAAGAGGACCTTCACATTAATATAATGACATAAAAAACATCCTAAACTCTATCTCTCCTGCAGGTTTATTTGTACAAGACGCAAACCTAGGTTCTCGCATACGAATGCACTTAAGACAGTTTTACGTCATGACCGAGACGCGGCGAGCCGGCTCTCAGGTGGTGTAGCCATCATAGAGAAGTCTTGCGTTGCAACTCGTGAGATGAGACTAAAAACTATATTTGAAGCACTCGCAGCCACTGGGGTTGCATAAAAAGCAGTTACAGTATGTTCCCTATATATATATTGAATCTCACCTGAATATAACCCTCTGTTATTTAGAGGAGCTCTTTAGAAAATACCAGAGACTTATCTGGTATTTGGCGATTTGAACTGGTTATGTTACCGAGGGTTTTACTGAACCCCGGTAAACCCGCTTGCTGCTCTGCGCGTTCGAGAAAAATTGCGTTTTAGATTGATCTTTTAGCTATCCGTCTGTTTTTAACGTTTTTAACGGGGCTGTTTAGACAACCCTTATGGAAGCGATCATTTCGCGGTCGTAATCAGCCTGTTATCCGCACCATCAGTCACCCCGACAAAACCACGGCGTTGGAAGCTTCATTTAATAAACTTGCAACTTTCAGAGGAGAAGCCACTTAAAAAAAAAAACATGTTTTAAAAGGTATAAATGTTGAGGAAATAAACGAAAAGACCGCAAATTTTATCCTTGCGGCCGCACACTTCTTTATCACTCAGACTTCAGGAATGGTACGACTGAACCATAGAGTGTGGTGGGCAATAAATTGCAAGGAAGGAAAAAAATAACAAAATAAAGCGTGAGGTATATTTCACAGATACCTCCCGCAAGAGAACCGTATAAACTTTAGAAAAGTAAGAGCTAAAGCTCGGTACATACGTCGCTATGCCGAAAAAGCGTCAAGGCAAAGTTACGTTTCCTCAATAAAGAGCCAAATTACACCGAAAAAATCTGGGAATAGGTACACAAACTAAATGGAAGCTACTCCCTGTTCGCGGCTCCTCTTCTGTCAGCCCCCTGCTATCAAGAAAAATATAAAAGAACAAGCATATACCGGGTGTTTCAAGGAAGACTAGGTAATTTACAAAAATGAGATTTTTGAGGCAAAAATATGGCTTTTGCGGCATGGTATAGCCAGGGTTGGCGGACGCCAAGAATTCGGTGAATCACCTTAACTAGTAACATGTT